>NW_026899059.1:0-68959 GCF_033153095.1 Gastrolobium bilobum
ATATCCTGATATATTCCAAGAGTAAGGAAGAGCATGAAGGTCACTTGAGAACTGCGTTGCAAATTCTCAGAGAGAAACAGTTATATGCAAAGCCTTCTAAATGTGAATTTTGGCTTTCTCAAGTGCAATTTCTGGGTCACGTTATCTCTGCTGATGGAGTGGCGGTTGATCCTAGCAAGATAGAGGCAGTTGTTGATTGGGAGAGACCCAAGACTGTAACGGAAATAAGGAGTTTTCTTGGTTTGACGGGTTATTACCGGAGATTCATTAAGGAATTTTCAGCCATGGTGTTGCCATTGACCCGTTTGACCCGGAAGGATACTCCATTTGTTTGGACACAAGAATGTGAAGAATGCTTCCAGAGCCTTAAGGAGAAATTGACGACCGCTCCGGTGTTAGTACTTCCTGATCCGGAAGGTGAATTTGAGCTATACAGCGATGCTTCCAAAAAGGGATTGGGATGTGTGCTGATGCAAGATAGGCGGGTGGTAGCTTATGCATCGAGGCAATTGAAACCGCACGAAGAAAATTATCCGACCCATGACCTTGAGCTTGCTGCAATTGTGTTTGGATTGAAACAGTGGAGGCATTTCTTGTATGGAATGCAATTTGCAGTATTCAGCGATCACAAGAGTTTGAAATACTTGTTTGATCAAAAGGAGTTGAATATGAGACAACGACGGTGGACCGAGTTCCTAAAAGACTATGATTTTGAATTGAAATATCATCCTGGCAAGGCTAATGTTGTAGCTGATGCACTGAGCCGAAAATCCGTGAGTATATCAAGCATGATGATCAGAGATTATGATGTGATTGAGAGGTTCAGAGATATTCAATTATCTAAAATCTTTCCATGTAAAATTTGTGGCTGTGAAATCACAACCATTGAGAATGAAATGATGACCAGAATTAGAGAAGCTCAACTGCAAAATGAAAGTGCTAAACGACTGAAAGGTCAGAGTGGTGTATCCTGCAATGATGAGGGTATACTATTATATCAGGGTCGTGTTGTTGTACCTAGGCAGTTGGCGGAGGAAGTAATGACAGAGGCTCATAAGGGTCATTTCACAGTTCATACGGGAGCTACAAAGATGTATCAGGACCTAAAGATGAATTTCTGGTGGCCTGGTATGAAGAAAGATATTGCCGAATTTGTCTCTAAGTGTCTCATTTGTCAGAAGGTAAAGATTGAGCATCAAAAGTCTTCTGGTATGTTGCAACCTCTGGATGTTCCTGAATGGAAATGGGAGAGTATCTCCATGGATTTCGTAATGGGATTGCCGCGAACACAGGCTAGTTATCATTCTATATGGGTGATTGTGGATAGATTGACAAAATCCGCACTCTTTTTGCCAGTTCGGGTAGATTTCTCTGCTGAGAGATTGGCTAGGCTCTATGTGAAGGAGATTGTGAGGCTTCATGGGGTGCCTGAGAGCATTGTTAGTGATCGGGACTCGAAGTTCACTTCTCGCTTCTTGGGAGCATTGCAGGAGGCTCTTGGCACTCAGTTGAGACTGAGCACTGCTTATCACCCACAGACGGATGGTCAGACTGAGAGGACCATTCAGACGTTGGAGGATATGTTGAGGGCTTGCACCCTGGAGCAGGGTACTGCATGGGATCAATATCTCCCGCTGGTTGAGTTTTCATATAATAATAGTTTTCGTGCTAGTCCGGGTATGGCTCCCTACGAGGCCTTGTATGGTCGCAGGTGTAGGACACCTACTTGTTGGTCAGAGGTTGGAGACACAGAGCGGTTTGGATTGGATTTTGTTCAGGAGACTACTGAGCAGATCAAAATGATTAGGGATCGTCTGAAAAAGGCTCAGGATCGTCAGAAAAGTTACTATGATCTCAAGCATCGACCTCTAGAGTTTGAGGAGGGAGATCATGTGTTCCTGAAGCTGTCACCGGTTACGGGTGTGGGACGAGCCCTTGGAGTGAGGAAGCTGAGTCCGAGATTTATTGGACCCTACCAGATTCTTCGTAGGGTGGGACCGGTTGCCTACCAGCTTGCCTTACCCCCACAATTGGCAAATTTGCATGATGTGTTTCATGTTTCTCTGCTGAGGAGATATGTAGCTGATCCTTCTCATGTGGTTCAACCTGATAATGTTGAAATCCGGGAGAATTTGAAGACTCCTATTGGGCCACTGAAGATACTCGAAAGAGATGAGAAGAAGCTGAAAAATAAATCTATTCCTATGGTGAAAGTCCAGTGGGAAGGAAGGACGCCTAAAGAGTCCACTTGGGAGCGGGAAGACGAGCTTCTCCGGCAGTATCCTGAGTTTAAGGACAGGTACGTTCTTGATTTTGCGGACAAAATCGCTAAAAGGTGGGGTGACTATAATAGCCCATCTTAATTAATTAGTAAATCAAGTGTAATTAATTAATTAAACATGTTTTAGTGAGTAAAATTAAGTATAAGGCGTAATGAAATGAATCTGAGTCACTTTGGAGTTAAAATGTGTACTCAGTAAAAATTAAGGGGTATAAATGGGTACTGGCAAAAGTGCCCAAAATATAAAAATAAAAATAAAAATATTCCTAGAAAAATATTCCAGACTTTTGGGTAAAGTTTGGTAATTATTGGAGTTGAATAGATAGACGAACCAATACCCGCTTAAAGCCACTTAACCTATGTTAAGTGACTAAAATCCAAAAGAACCCATTTCCCCCCCAATGCCCGTCGCCAGCAAACAGAAGAAGGAGAAGGAGAAGAAAGGGAGAGAGAAGAAGAGAGAGAGGAGGGAGGAAACCTTGATGGTTTTGGGTGATTCAAAAGCCTAAATCGCTTAGAATCTCGCCCTCTTTCATAATCCAAACTTAGTTTTAAGTGAGGAGCTTTGTGTGGTGAGATATTGGCTCTCAAAAATTCGGCCCTTTGGTGAAAATTGGGATTTTGAGAGTTTCTACCTCCATTGAAGCTTGAGGAGCCATCAATCCTTGGTTGTGTGACCATTGGTGGTAAGATTCTAACCCTTGAACCTCATGATTCCTTGAAATTTGCATGAGTTAGGGTTTATGAATAGTGTTTTAGGGTTTTTGATGAAATGTTGTTAAATTAGCTATGTTCTAGGAAGAATGGAGCTTAGAGCATGTTATGGAAAATGCTAGGAATGTCATTTAATCGGTGAAAATGAGCTTAGATAGCTAAATGAGTATACTTGTAAAATGGCAAGAATATGATGCTTGATATTGGATTTCTTGCATTGTTGATAAATGGTATGGCTTGGTTGATTGATGATTGTGTCCTAATGATGTCTAGGATTGAGACATTTGGACCGACCGTGAGTGATCAACCGCTTGAGCAAGCTATGGAGCTTGAGTAGCTCATTGGAATTGGTGTTGGTTTCGGAGTAGAGTATTGTTGACATTGGTGGTGAACTAAGATTGTTGAAGCTTTGAGGTAAGCCTTCGGACCTTGGGTGTAATTCCCTTGACTGTTCTACCAAGCCCTGAAAGGGTAGAGGTTGTGATTGTGTATATAAATGCAATAAAATAGTGTAATGCTTTGTTATACGTATGTGTATGCATTTGGTGTGGCATAGGATGGTGTTTCCCTATGTTGGTATGTTGCATGACGATGCGTAAATCATACTTGGTAGTTAGCTGGCCAGTAGGACTATTTGCATCTGAGTTTCCTTAGGACAGCTTGAGAGCTCGAGGGATTTCTCCTGGAGATGTATTGCACTTTGCATAGATATGTATTTACTGCATTATTATTGTTATTGCTATTACACTGATATGGAACTGTGGGGTGGAGAGATGCTCCAAAGACCCCTGGTTTACTGGATATATTTGTATATCTCACCGCGTGTTGTGGGGACCTCCTTTCAGGTAAGGATGCTGCAGGAGCCTCTGGTGGCAAGTGGCCATATCTGGATTATGCATGAAATGCGGCATTTCTTTTGAGATTATACATGTTGTTTTGTAGCTCACATGTATAGAATTGTAATGAATAGGCAATGATAGATGTATGATTTGTATATTGGAATGGACTTAGCCTATGCTCATGCCTTTGGTCATCTCTTTTGTTGATGGGAGCCAAGGGAATGATCATAGTGTTTTGTAAGCTAAGTTCCATGATTTGTAATGGATATGTAATATAAATGTTGTCTACTTGAAATTAAATATATGCATGCCTGTTATGTATTGAGTTATTGAATTGGTTGGGCTGAAAATCAATTAGGTACCCTTTGTTTAAATTGGGAAACGATGAGAAAACAAAGGTTATGCTGCTCAAATTCTCGCTAGATCTCATGAGGAGAGGTTGGATGAGTGCTAGGATTTAGTTTTGGGGCATGGACAATTGGGGCTTGGAATGGGGATGCATCTTCCCCTAGACTTGGACTTGAAGAAAGTGGGAATTGGAATTCCCTGGCAGCGCGCTTCAGCGCCCAGGAGCGCGCTCAAGCGCCCTGCTGCCCCTGTGAGTGCCAATGCATTCGGCCTCTTCGCGCTGGAGCGCCCAAAGTGGGGGCTTAAGCGCCCAGGATTTCGCGCTGGAGTGCCCTGGCTTGCGCTTAAGCGCCCTTCGCTGCAGAAAGATGGGATGCTTACTGTCCCCTCGAGTTTTAGCGCCCAGAGTGGGGCTTAAGCGCCCAGGGTTGCGCGCTTGAGCGCCCTTAGCCACTGAAGCAGGAGATGCTTCTGTCTCTGCGCGCTAAAACGTCCCAATGGGAGCTTGAGCGCCCAGGATAGCGCGCTTGAGCGCCCTGATGCGCGCTTAAGCACCCATTCACACTGAAATACCTGATGCTTCCTGCCTCCGTGCGCCTAAGCGCCCAGATGGAGGCTTTAGCGCCCGATAACGCGCGCTTGAGCGCCCGGTAGCGCGCTGAAGCGCGCGGGGCCTGTGACCAACACTCTTTTGTGTTGCTTCAAATTGTCATAACTTGGGCTACAGTGCTCCGATTTGAGCGCGGTTTGAAGCCACGGGTAGCTAATGAAGAAATCTACAATATTGTAGAAGTTGTGAAATAAATAGGAAGTAAATTAATGGTTTAAAATGGAATAAGAACATGATGTTAAGCTTAATTTATCTGATTCCGCAAGGTAATATGGTTATGATCACGAAATTGGGTATTATAAGTTGGGTATGTTTTAGAATGAAAAATTTATCCGGATTTTAATTGAACCCATGTGATTGTAACTACGCTTAATATCATAATGAGATGTTAACAAACCGGTTCTAGAACGGGGTGTTACAGAAGTGGGTCAGGATTGTGAGAGATGATGGCATTGGAGTGAGGATGTGTATTGGGCCGGTTCTGTTTGGGCTTATAACCTGGGGGAAAGCCATGTAACTTGTAACATTTCTCTTTAGTGTGGCCCAAGATATTGCAATGGCTGCAAAATGGTCTCTGACGTCTGAATGGAGGCCCATTGGCAGCAGCAACCATAGGTGGTGGAGAAGCTTCAGGAACCAGAGGAATGGGAGAAGAAATCTCACGCTGGCGTTCCTCTTGCAAAATCAGAGAAAAAACCTTGGATAAAGAGGGAAGGGGGTCCATGAGAAGAACCTGAGCTCAAATCGAAATGAAGGATTCGTTCAATCCCATAAGGAATTGCATGGCATGTTCTTGATTTCGATCGTTGGAGATGGATCGGAGAGCCCCACAAGTGCAGGCATATGAGGGAGAATAGTCAAGCAGTTCATCCCAAAGGGACTTCAGGCGAGTGTAGTAACTGTTGACAGGTAAAGCACCTTGTTGGAGGGATGAAATCTGGAAACGGAGTTGAAATATGCGGGGTCCGTTTGCCTGATGAAATCTGGTTCGTAGATTCGACCAAGCATCATAAGCGTTGATGAAATACATCAAGCTATCTGCAATGTCTTTGGACACTGAATTCAGAAGCCAGGAAATCACCATAGAGTTGCAGCGATTCCAGGCTCCGAAAAGAAGATGATCTGGAGAGGGATGAGTCAGAGAACCATCGACGAAAGTGGATTTATTTTTTGCTGTAAGAGCAATGGACATAACACGGGACCAAGAATTAAAATTAGAACCAGTAAGGGAGTGGGTGACTAAGACCAGACCAGGGTGGTCACCGTTGCTAAGAAAATAAGGGCTACCGGAATCTTCAATGGAAGATGAAGAGCCGGAAGATTGAGCACCATTATTGGTGTTGGTGTTGGTGTTAGTGCCACGAGCCATGAAGAAAGGCAAGGACAAAAACTAAAATTCTTCTGATACCATTTTACAACGGAAGAATAAAATACTGAATATGTAAAATAAGACTCAGAAATAAGAAATGCATTGAATTGAATTTCATTTTGATGATACTGTATACGGTGAACCAACTATATAAAGGGAAAGCAAATAACCAACTCCCTAAGATTGCGGAGAATCCCAAGGAGCAGTGGAGCAAAGAAACTAACTAACGATAAAGGAGGATTGCAGCTGATAACAGAAACCAGCAAAGAGAATTACAAAGTGCAACAGAAAGGATAAAAATGATAAAAATAAAACTGTAAAAGACGCAATTATCTTAACAACATAAGATGATAAAGACAAGGAGATAAAATCCTTATCCCTACAAATAAGAGGTTAAATCCTATATCAACTAAGAAATCTACACAGCCCAACCCTAAAAGGTAACTGTTGAAAAAAAGTTTTGAATTTAAAATAATGTTTTATTAGATAAGAATAGGATCTGATTGTTAGTATTTTGTAGATAGTTGCCTATTCTTATGATATGGTTGTTATACCATCTTGTATATAAACTATTCAGGAGGAGGAAATAAAATAAGAAGAATGTTTATTCTGTATATGATGTTTCCTTTTTAACATGGTATCAGGTGTTTCAATCCTTGGGACACGTTTTTTTTCTTCTCCTTTGTTTTTTTCCTTGCCTGACGTTTTCCCTTTTCCTCCTTTCATTTTTTCCTTTCCTTGACCCCATCGTACCTACTCTTCCCTTGTTCCTCAGAAATATCACAATTTCTCACCAATCGCATCACTGAAATCATCATCCCTTCCACCCAAACTGAAATCACCATCTTTTTTACCCCTTTCCCACGAACCGAATCAAAAAAATCGAACTTTCCCACAAACTGAATCACCGAATTTTTTCCAAACCAGAATCACTATTTTTTTACCACCATCCCTTTCCCTCAACCTGAATCACCGAAACTTCCTTCTTTGTTTCCATGGCTGAATCCCCACAAACCGAATCACCAGTCTACTCATCCACCATCCCTTCCTCATGATCATATGCTGTGTATGAAGGCATCCTAGGTAACTTTCTTGCTCTTTCTACTCACTTTCGGAATTCATCTTGGATTATTGATACTGGAGCGTCTGATCACATGATACATGATGCATCTTCCTTACTGAATTGTGGCCCTTGCAATCAGAAGAATATTACCACTGCTAATGGTGGGTCTGCCTATGTTACCGATCAGGAAATTATTGTTTTATCCCCTACACTCACCCTTACCTCTGTTCTTGTGGTGCCTACCCTTGATTTCAATTTGCTTTCTGTTAGTAGACTCACATTTGACCTCAATTGCACTGTTATGTTTTGGCCCACTTTTTGTATTTTTCAAGACGTCCAGAACCAAATGATTCTTGGCTATGGTGTTAGGCATGGCAACCTCTACTTTCTTGAACTCTCGGATTGTGACCCTGGTGTATCTGGCAGAGCATCCACTACTACTGCTCCAGCATCTCATTCGGCTATTTGGCTCTGGCATAGAAGACTCGGACACCTCTCTTTTGGTTATCTTCATAAATTACTTCCACATTTATTTTCGAATTGTAGTTTCTCTAATTTTCATTGCTCTACTTGTGAAATGGCTAAAAGCATCGTTTTCCCTTTTATCCCAGTATGAATAAAAGTACCATTCCATTTCAAGTTGTCCATTCTGATGTTTAGGGACCTCCCAAGGTCCCCTCTTTTTCTCATTCTTAATATTATGTATCTTTCATTGATGAATGTACTCGCATGGTGTGGATCTCTCTGCTTAAAAATAAAAATGAAGTGTTTAATGCTTTTAAGAGATTTCACAGTATAGTCAACACCCAATTTAAAAGTTCAATCCAAATCCTTCAATCAAATAATGGATTAGAGTACAAAAATGGACCTTTTTCTGAATTCTTATCCTCTACTGGCATAAAACATCAGACCTCTTGTACCTACACACCTCAACAAAATGGATTGGCTGAGAGAAAATAGACAATTATTAGAAATAGTAAGAGCCTCTTTATTTGATATGCATGTCCCATCTTCCTACTAGGGTGAAGCTCTTATATCCGCTGCTTACTTAATTAGTCGCACTCCCTCTAGTGCCCTTAATTTTCTCACCCCACACCAGAAGCTTGAAACTTTCTTCTCTATCCCTTACAAAATGAATTTGGAACCTAGAGTCTTCGGTTGTACCACCTATGTCCATATTTCCAAACCTCTCAGAAATAAACTTGAACCTTGTGCTAGGAAATGCATTTTTGTAGGCTATTCTGATCTCCAAAAAGGGTACAGATGCTATAATCCAAAAACTCACAAAATGTATGTAACGCTTGAAGTTTCCTTTAGAGAATCTGAATCTTTTTACTCAGGGGGAGTCACCTCTCCTTCTTCTCAGGGGGAGATTAAGTATACTAGAGAAGAAGATCTCTGGTTGACCACTTCTACAAATCCTAATCCAACATCTCCCACAAATTCGAGTTTCCCTTCTGAAGCTGCTCAATTGAATGAAACTTCTCCTCCACTGAATGAAGCAGCCGGTCATTTGAATGAAAGTTCTCCTCCAAATGAAGCTCACAAAAACATGCCTAACATAGCTGAATCACTTGATGAGGATAGTGCTGAAATACATCATCAGTCTACTAATGAGGTAAATTCTGTCCTACATTTAAATTCTCCAATACCTGCTCCACAAACCAGAAAATTCGAAAGGCCCAATAAAGGTATACCAAGAGCAACATACGAACCAGATCTGAAAACAAAAGTGAAATACCCCATTAATAGTTATGTATCATCTCACCGATTATCTGGATCATATGTTCTAACAGTTGATCAATTATCCACTGTATGTATTTCTAATAGTGTGCATGAAGCGTTAGAAAATCCTAAATGGAAGCAAGCAATGAACATTGAAATGGAGGCTCTCCAAAAGAATGAGACTTGGCAATTAACTTCATTACCAAATGGCAAGAAGACAATCAGATGCAAATAGGTTTACACTGTAAAGCTTATGGCTGATGGAAGCATTGACAGTTACAAATCAAGACTCGTAGCAAAAGGATACACACAAAAATATGGTGTTGACTATCAAGATACATTTGCTCTAGTGGCTAAACTCAACACAATTCGAATTCTGATATCTATAGCAGCTAACAGAGATTGGCCTTTGAAGCAATTTGACGTTAAGAATGCTTTCTTGAATGGAGATTTAAAAGAAGTAGTCTACATAGAGGTCCCACCAGGAATAAAGCTAGCACCGAAAAAAGAAAATGTGTTTTGCAAACTAAACAAGGCCTTGTATGGTCTTAAACAATCACCCAGAGCGTGGTTCAGAAGATTCACAATGGAAATGAAGAAATTTGGGTATAAGCAAAGTAACTCAGATCACACATTGTTCATAAAGCATAGTAATGGAAAGGTAGCAATACTCATTGTCTATGTAGATGATATGGTGTTAACTGGTGATGATGTAGAAGAGATGAAACTACTTGAAAAGAGGTTGACTGCTGAATTTGAAATGAAGGACCTTGGCCATTTGAAATACTTTCTTGGAATAGAAGTTGCAAGATCCAAACAAGGGATTTTTTTGTCACAAAGAAAGTATATCCTGGACCTCTTAGCCGAAACTGGAATGTTGGCTTGCAAACCAATCGATACTCCAATAGAGATGAATCACTCCCTTGCCGTCTACCCAGCTCAAGTTGAAGCAGATAAGAACAGATATCAAAGGTTAGTTGATAAATTAATTAATTTATCTCATACTAGACCTGACATTGCTTATTCTGTGAGTATTGTAAGCAGATTTATGCACTCTCCTGTGAACAACATATGAATGCAGTTTATTGTATCCTTAGATACCTAAAGGGTACACCAGGAAAATGCCTCTTATACTGTAAAAATGACAAGACTGGTGTTGAAGGATATACTGATTCTGGCTGGGCAGGTGATAAAACTACTAGACAATCAACTTCATGATACTTTACCTTTGTAGAAGGCAACTTGGTCACATGGAGAAGCAAGAAACAAAAGGTGGTAGCAAGGTCAAGTGCTGAAGCAGAATATAGAGGAATGACATATGGAATTTGTGAGTTATTATGGGTGAAAAGCATTTTAAATGATCTGGGAATCAGATATGATCAGCCTATGAATCTATATTGTGATAATAAAGCTGCAATAGAAATCGCCCACAATCCAGTTCAACATGATAGAACAAAACATGTCGAAGTGGATAGACATTTCATCAAAGAAAAGCTGGATGGGAAGATTATTCAAACTCCCTATGTTAAGTCTGAAGATCAACTTGCAGATGTGTTAACTAAAGCTGTGTCAGGGAGAGTCCTTGAAGATTTGATTGGCAAGTTGTGCATGATAAACATTCACGCACCAACTTGAGGGGGAGTGTTGAAAAGAAGTTTTGAATTTAAAATATTATTTTATTAGATAAGAATAGGATCTGATTGTTAGTATTTTGTAGATAGTTACCTATTCTTATGATATGGTTGTTATACCATCTTGTATATAAACTATTCAGGAGGAGGAAATAAAATAAGAAGAATGTTTATTCTGTATATGATATTGCCTTTTTAACAGTAACCTTATAAATAAAAGGCTAAAGACCCCCAGGTAGACACTCTGAACTCATTTACTATTACTGTCAATATTATTCACATACCCACATCTTGGCCATAAGCCTATTGCTTGTGCGCAGTAATTGAGATATTGACTATAAGCTAACCAAGATATCTGTATATAGGATATCTCTGAGTGCATACCCTAAGATATAATTTCACAGTTCTCTAGGATCGATATATAATGTGAGACGCACAAATAATTTGATAGAATTTGAACCTATACCAAAGGTTTAGAAGACAAAAAAGAAAAGTGTCCATTGTCTAACGGATAGGACATAAGAAGTTAAGAAACTCTCTAGTTAAAAAATCAGGTAAGAATAAGAAGTTCTACACTAATTCTTGGTTATTGATTCACTTATATATTATGGTCCGCATAATAAAAAAAATTAGAGTTGTTAGATATAAATGGAATGAGTGATCAAAATTGATAATGTAATTCCTGACCTTATATATATAGAGAGAGAGATAATTCACTTGTATATTATGGTTCACATAATAAAAAAATTAAAATTGTTAGATATAAATGGGATGAGTGATCAAAATTGATAATGTAATTCCCGACCTTATATATAGAGAGATAATTCATTTATTTTAATGATGTTCAAAGCAAAATATTATAGCATTCCTTCCATTTTTTTAAATAAAATAAATTGTTCACCTAGCTAAACTATGCAACAATCTTTGAAGACTACTCCAAACTCCTAGATGAATCTGCCTTAATTTTCCCTTTTCTATTTGTTGGAAAAAATTTCCTATGTTAAAAAGAAGGTTATCATAAGTTTTTGAAATACAATGAAAATTTCTATAATTTAAAAAAGCATGAGATTTTGAAATATTTTACTCTTTCTGGTAATATGTTTTGAGACAAGACTTCTCCCATTCTTTTTTTTTATTCTAATCTTCGTATACTAAAAATGAAAAAAAGAGAGGATAAAGGAAGTGAATTTTAAAAGAGTTAGCTATGATTTTGTTGGGCCAGTACGTATGGCGTTGCAAATCCCACAATGGGTGTCATAAATGATATGTTTAATCTGTCTTAGCATTAATTTTGTATTCAAAATCGTGTGGCTTTCGTTTTCAATTACAAATCTCAATGAAGTAAACCGAGGAGGAACACAATACCACACAAATCACAAAGATCATGGATCGAGGAACATAGCCCAAATAAATACAAACCTTGAAAGGCAACAATGTTCCATTGGCCCAAAAAAAAAAAGCAATTAAAAGAGGAAGCACAGCAAGGATTTGATATGGAAAATTCATACATACTCTATATTTAACATTTTTTGGAAGCACATTGAGTACCAAAGATTAGTACGACTTTTAAGAGAGTGTGTTGTTTGAAAGTGAGGAGTATTGCATCATCTATTAGACTACGTAGCATTATTGCCACTGACTTGGTGCAGAGTTTTAAGGAGGTGTTTGGTAATGAAGGACTTTTGTGTGTTTATTCAATTTTAATTAAATGTTACCTGGCTCATGTAAGCTTCGTTTGTTTGTCTCTATACTAATCAAAGCTTGGTGGGGTACTTGCCTCCTTTAATAGTATTTTGTATTATGTTAAAAAATTTCACTCCATTTCAAATGATGAAAAAAGAAGAAGAAGAAAAATAAAATTCCATTTCCAAATCCCATGTGTTGGAACAGGCATATGAGCGAAAAGTATCATGTTTGAAGTAGAGAAAGAACGATTAATTATAAACTTCATTGGCTTATGCTTAATTTGGGCCAAAAAGTTTTAATCCAACTATTTTGGTTTCGAATAGTTTCATACTTAAACCATTCCAAACACTCCTACAAAACACAAAAGCCCAATACCAACAAATACTTCTAACCATTAGAATTATAGAAAGGCTCCAAAGTGGTAGAATTCTGGTGAGTTGCGTTGAATAATAACAATGCTAGGAGCATTGAGAATGTATATATATATATATATATATATATATATATATATATATATATATATATATATATATATATATATATGGGATATGATCAACTTACACCGGTGTAAGAATAATAAATCTTACACCAAATTTTAACCGTTGATTTCCGTGCATCCAATGGTTGAGATTTATTGGGAATTAAAAATTAATTAACGAGTGAGACCTAATAAATCTTAACCGTTAGATGTAGAAAATCAATGATTAAGATTTGGTGTAAGATTTATTATTCTTACACCGGTGTAAGATGATCCTGCCCCTATATGTATATATGAGGTAGGATATTCATACTACCAAAATTTTCTACTACCACTCTAATCACCATTGGATTCAAAAGTTATTTTTCTTTTCTCTCTCTTGATTCAACTTTTCCTCTAATCCAATGGTGATTAGAGTAGTACTGAAATGGTATTGAAAATTTTTAGTAGTATAAATATCTAGCTCTTTCTCTCTCTCTCTCTATATATATATATATATATATATATATGGTTTTAATGTTTCTTGTGGTATAGGAGATAAATTTTATCTCCTACACACAATTGTATTGGTCCATAATTCTACCATAATTCTTATTAGACAATTCAACGCTAATGAATGCATATATACTCATATGATAACAAAAAAGATTAAATTAAATGCAAGTATAATATAATGGAGTGTGTTGACTACTGTCAGGTCAAGAATCCAATTGAAGAGATTAGATGCTAAATCTATCAAACTCTTTCTTTGTACTCAACAATAATAGTATAGTTTAAAATGACAAAAACATAAATTAATAGTTTCTTTTTACTATGTTTTCATTGGTTTGAGAGTAGAAGGTTATCAATGATGAAAGAAAAGCTGATCCTTACTGTTTTAGAAACGCTAATCAATGTCTGGTAGAAATAAAAGTAAGTTAACAATATTCAGTTATGTCAAACATAAGCGAAGAGTTAGCCAGGTGATTCAGTTCTAACACTGGCTGGATTTTATTGCTGGGCTGACATGATCTGAATTTGAACTTGAGTAGTAAGTTCAAGCTATTTTGATTTGAATACACATCAATGATACTCCAAAAGCCACACATATGTAGTTTCTGGATCTATTTGTTGATTTTAATTCAGCTATAACAAAATTTACAAACATATAAAGAACAATAATAGAAGCACCATTAAGAAAGAAAGTAATAAGAACAAGCAGCTTTTGCTCTCCTAGCTGTGACTATATATAACCAATTCATCATTTGAAACCAAGCTTGCCACTTGAAGATGAATGAAGCAGTGAAGACACGGAGAAGCTTGTGTTATTGCTTTTTGTATTCAAAGTTTGCATGACTGATGCTGATGAAGATGTTGCAAGAACTACACCATTGCTTTTATTCCCACACACATCATTTGCAGGAGACCCCTTTATAAGCACATCAAATTTTGCATATTCCTCCCTTTCATGCTTTATCTCCTTGAGCATTGCAGCAATATCTCTCATTGTTGGCCTTTCATCCGGGGATGAATTTACACACAATAAGGCTATGCCCAATGCCTGCATCATTTCCTCTATTTCTGATTCTGGTCTAGAGAGTAAGCTTGGATCAAGTACTTCAAGACCCCTTTTCTGTCTCACCCAATCAACAACATGTAGACCATCTGGTATGGTTGGATCAATTGGTTGCTTACCTGTCAAGACTTCTAACAAAACTATACCATAGCTATAAACGTCACTCTTCTCTGTGATCTTCATCATATAGCCATATTCTGAAACAAATTTAAAGTCAGCTTCAACATGCTAAACAAGATATCTAAAATGTGTTAAAAAGATGTAAAATATGATTGAGAACAAAGCCAACAGTTCAATCATGTGCAAGCAACTATATAAAACAAATTATTAGGTATAGTTTCCTGACATTTGTTTTCCTTTCAACTAAGATATTAACTGTATTTGATTAAATACTCAGCTCAATTTGTTCCATACACCTAGTTAGCTACATATAACATAAAAGATGTGACTTGATTCTGGAGAAGAGTAGAAGCAATTTATGCAAGTAACAAACAAGTAAAAATCCAAAAGAAGAATGTAATCAAGTTGTGGAAGGCGCACTAACCTGGAGCAATATATCCATAGGAACCAGCAACTGTATTGGAAGAACGACCAAAATCACCATCATCAACAAGCTTAGCCAAGCCAAAGTCAGCAATGTAAGGTTCAAATTCAAGGCCAATGAGGATGTTATTGGCTTTGATATCTCTGTGGACTATAGGAGGGACACAGTCATGATGTAGATATGCAAGGCCTTCTGCAGCACCTAACAATATTCGGTACCTAAGTTCCCATTCCAGAGAATTTCCAGTCCTCTCATGAAGTAGGCTACTCAAACTTCCATTTGGCATATAATCAAAAATAAGCAATCTTGTTTTTCTGTTCCAACAACAACCCAAGAATCTTACAATGTTCTTATGACGGATTGAGCCAAGGGCCTTCACCTCAGCTGAGAATGAGTCACGAACTCCAATTTTTTCATCCTTAACTGCCTCTCCTGCATCAGTTGTTATTTGCCACAGTTTCTTCACTGCTATGACTTCACCATTATCCATTTCAGCTCGATAAACAACACCAGAACATCCCTTTCCTATTATGTTTCTATCAACCAAACATCTCAGTACTTGTTCCACTGAGAAATTTAGCTTCTGGAATGGTATGAATTGCCATGGCCATGAGTCCCCTAATTCTGAATCATCATCTCTAATGGTTCTTCTTGCTTTGATCACAGCAGTTATCCCCATAACTATCATTATCACTGTTAAGGCTATCAACAATCCAATGGCTAGCTTAAGCCTTCGTGATTTCCTTACATCATTTCCATTCACTGCCACACCAGAATCCTTTGCAAAGCATGAGTCCTGACCTGAAGTACAAAGCCCTTGATTCCCAGTGAGGTCTTTTGACGATAACTGCCTGAAAAGCTTGTTATCTGGAAGATAGCCTTTAAATTTATTGTAAGAAACATTGAGGGAGACAAGGTTATCTAGCACTGCAAGAGGTTGCAAATCTCCTTCCAACTGGTTATGTGAAAGGTCCAATATAGAAAGCTTGTTAAGAGCAGATATCTGAGCTGGGATTATGCCACTGAGTGAATTGCAACTAAGATTAAGAGCAATTTCCAGTGTCTCAATATGGCCCAGCTCGGCTGGTATGCTTCCAGTGAACTGATTGCTACTAAGATCAAGTAGTTGGAGATTGGAACATAGGCTCAGTGATGCAGGAATTGGTCCAGAAAACAAGTTATTGTCAAGGATTAGCTTATTTAGAGAAACAAGACGACCTAAACTTGCTGGTATTGGACCTGAAAACTTGTTAGAAGAAGCATCCAATACCTGAAGTGCAGATAGTGATGACAAAGAATTAGGCAGTGGACCTTCTAAGTTGTTACTGCTGAAGTCTATCATTTGCAGTTCTGTGCAGCTTCTAATCTCATCAGGCACTGGCCCAGATAGGTGGTTCCCGGAGAGATCTAAGAAATTCAAGCTCTTGAGGTTGCCTATTGTCTTGGGAATGCTACCAGTAATCCTGTTGTTTCCAAGCCTCAACCTTATAAGAGAGCTGCAACTACCTATTTCTGATGGTATAAAACCTGATATATCATTGGAAATTAGAAGCAGTTTTGTGAGGTTCTGGAGCTGAAATAGGCCAACAGGAATGCTGCCAGTGAGTGCATTGCGAGACAAGTCTAGTGCTTGTAGGTTACTACAGTTTCCCAAAGTGGAAGGAATGCTTCCTTCAAGCTGGTTCTGCCATGCAAAGAACACCATGAGATTTGACAACTGTCCAAGCTCTGGTGGAACCAAGCCTGAGAGCTGATTTGTGTCAACTTGCAACTGTTGAAGATTTTTAGCATTTGAAAGACTGGAAGGTATTGAACCAGACACATTATTATCACTAATCATAAACTCTTCAAGTTCTGAAAGACCCCCCAAA
The DNA here is from genome assembly GCF_033153095.1 of Gastrolobium bilobum. Taxonomy (NCBI): domain Eukaryota; kingdom Viridiplantae; phylum Streptophyta; class Magnoliopsida; order Fabales; family Fabaceae; genus Gastrolobium; species Gastrolobium bilobum. The sequence goes on from NW_026899059.1 coordinate 16,715, forward strand.
GACAATGGTATAGTTCCAGACAGAGAATTCAAAGAGAGATCAATTTTTCTCAAGCTTGTACAGTTACCAATCTCTTCTGGGATAGGCCCCACAAGACTATTCTGCCACAAAAACAACTGTTGCAGCTTTTGGAGCTTGCCAAGCTCAGGTGGAACACTCCCTGATAGACTATTTTCATATAGGAACAAGTCAACAAGTTCAGAACAGTTACCTAACTCTGGTGGAATCTCACCAGATAGCATTGTTGTATAGATGGACAAAGTCTGAAGCTTACTAAGCTGACCCAAAGAAGCAGGCAAAGAACCAGATATTCTGGTATCAGCCAACCCCAACACAGTCAAATTGCTGCATTCTCCAATCTCTTCAGGGATCTTCCCAACTATATCTTTGTTTCCTCCTGCTCTGAGGACCTCAAGTTTTGACAACTTTCCTAGCTCAGGTGGAATAGTACCACCTAGCTGATTATCAAAAAGAAGTAGATTTTTGAGGCCAACACAGTTGCTTAGCTCAACTGGGATTCTTCCAGTAAGCTGGTTGGAGTTCAAAGACAAGTTCTCAAGTTTCTGGAGTTTGCCAATAGTTGCAGGAATAGAGCCAACAAGATTGTTGGAGCTAAGGTCAATGACAGTGAGGGAAGAGTAATCACCAATGTCAACAGGGATGGTTCCAGTGAGATTGGCATCAGAAATGACAAGCTTGTGAAGAAAGAGAAATGAAGAGAGATTAGAAGGTATGGGAAGCTCAAGAGGGATGGATTGTATATTGATTTCAGTGACAAAGCCTAGTGAGGAGCATGTTATGGAGGTCCAGTTGCATGGATTGGTATCAAGGATGTTCCAGTTAGAGAAAGATGGAGGGGGTGGTGATGCAGAACTATGGAGCCAGGACATGAGAATTGAGGCTTCATGGTTAGCAGAGAAGGCAAGGCCATAGAGAAGAGTAGAGTGGAGGAGAATGATACAAAACAAAGAACAAGAAGAAGAAGGAGAAGAGGAAGAGATGTAGAAGGATTGCCTCGAGCTATGCATTGAAACAATGAAACATTTGCCTCAAATTCCAAAATTTTCTCCTTGGGTTTGAGTCATTGGGTTTTGCACTCTTCCCTTAACCACCCCTCTACTTGTGTGAATGTGTCTGTGCTTTCTTGGTTTGAACTCAAACTCTTGAGTAGCACTTCTCCTTATCCTAGTTTAACTCTTTTCAAAACAAAGCTAAAAAGATGACATAAACCACAGGGAGAATAAACTAAAATAAAATAAAATATAAAAATTCAATGCCTAGAGATCAGAAAATCTGCTGCAGAAGTAGCAGAGCATCACCACCCCACCACACCAAAGATGATTCTTTGTGTCTAAGCAAAAGTATTAGAATAATATGGAGGCTCTGCCAGGTTGTGTTTCTTGCAGTGAAGAGAGGTATCTTATATCTCTGGAGTTTGGTTGCACTGCATATGTGTCTATGATTTAAGGTGTTTGTTTATTGTTGAGCACATAGAGCACTCTCTTACTCAGTGTTGTTTGCTATGTCTCCTTTCTTTTCTTTTCTTTTCTTTAATGAAAAGTTTTATAGAAGAAAAGTTGGTCCTATTCTTAATGGATGATATGTCTCCTTGCTATGTCATCAGTTTTAGTGGTACTGGTACTTACAAAAAGACATATATCACCAACAAAAATCTAACTTAAAATCTTTAAGCAAATGTAATTTGATTTTAGAGCTTGTCTATTTTCATGTTATAATAGAATAGTTATCTCTTATTATAGATATACAGTGATGCGGCCTATCATTTAAAAAAAAAATTAAAATAAAATACTGCATAAATTCAGAATGTGTAAGAAGGAAAACTACTTTACTATAACATGAGAAAAGTAATTTTTTCCTTGGTTTTATCACTACTACAACATGAGAAGAGTAATTTTTCCCTTGATTTTATCACTTCAATTAATTTCATCTATGTAAAGTGCCAATTTTATCAGTTTAATTTTTAAATTCAAATTTTGAATTATTTCGGTTATCTTGTGTTAATTCTATATTTATTTCGGTTTTACTTCAGTTTAATGTATAATTTGAATTTAAATTATCTTGAATTAGTCTTATAAATTTCTAATTGTATCCTCATATATTTAAAGACGTTTTCATAATAACAAAAATGGGATTGTGAATATTTACCAAAAATAAAATAAAATGGGATTGTAAATAATTTATTAATTTATTACTACGAGCATGTTTGAAAAATCATTTGTAAGCCATAAGGATACGAAATTTGAAAGTTGTGTCTTTAGTAAATATGACGCAAAATTAATTTTGATGTATATCATGAATTAATTCTCAAAATAATTTAAAATTGTTAGGTGAAGACTCATAAATAATTGTATATTTATTGTGTTTTTTCACTCAAAATTCTTTTACTTAGAAATATAATATACAAATATGTCTAACAGTTGTCTTAAAATTTTATAACTATGAGTGTAGATTAATAAAATATGGGTTCGCTTTTTCTACTGTTACTACAGATAAGTTATCTGCAGTAAGTTCAATACGACGTCATTTTAGGACGAAAATCATGATGTTTTGTAATTTTAATTTATTTCAGGATTATTATAGTCTTTATAATTATAATTTTTTAATATTTACTCACAAAACGACATCGTTTTGGGAGTAAATGCAGATAATTTATCTATAGTAACTGCTGAAATTTTTTTCTGATAAAATATACTCTTATAAATTTATATTATATTATAACTTTAAACTTGTTTATACATGTAGATCATAATTACACATTTTAAAGTAATTTTTATCAACAAAAGGAAATAATATTATTTTTACTAAAATTATTTCTTAAATGAAAATTTATAAACACAAATCACTGTTTATAGACATACTTTTTTAACAAAATCAAATTTAGAACGAGAAATTTTGTGTGTGTGTAAAATTTAATCTAAAACCCACTCTGTACGTGTCTCATCTTCCAATACAGCTTTATGGGAAATCAGTTTATACTATTTAGATTTTAGGATTTACTATTCCCTCTTGCAACGTTATGTAAACAGATGGTCAAGAAAAAGCACAGTATCATTAATTCCACCCATCTGCAAGTATAGGTTTATTTATAGGAAAAACTACTCTTACGTTATATGTGATAAATTTCTCTCCTACACACTCTTCGATAATCGTGCCATCTTTTTCTTTTCTTTTATTTTTATTTTTCAGGTGGTGGAGCCCACAAGTTTATCTCTATGACATGAGATAACTTATCTCCTTTAACATGAGATTAATAAAACTCTTTATTGCTTCTTCATTTATTGTCTCTTCTCTCACATCTTAAATGATTTTGAGTAAATTATGTTGACCGTCCTTATGCGTTTTGTTGTAAAACTATATTAATGTTGTTTTAATTTTAAAAAATACGAGTCTCATATACTATATTTATCTTTTTATGAAAAAAAAAAATATGAATATGTGTATATGCCTCAAGTAAAAATACAATAAATTATTTGTCTGATAAAAATCTAAAATTAGTGAAAGTGAAATACTATAACTTTTAAAATTGTAAAGGTTGTCATGTCAGTATGAGTTTATTAAAATTAAGAGAATAATATAGTTTTTTTTTCCTTGCACATTATATAATTTTGTAGGAAAAAAACAACAGTGTCAATGCATAGCACAAACAAATATTTTGTCCTTATTAGATAATTTTTCATTACTTTCCTGCATAAATTTGAGTCTTTGGTATTATCCATAATAATGAGTTTTCAATTTATGAAATGAATCAATTATTAACATTTATACTGAATACATTTTTTATTTTGTATGAGATAATTTTGTCTCATGTACACATTAAAAGTGAATGAGATTAACTTTTTTTTTTCTCTTTCTTTTCTTTAATAAGTCTCGCGTACTTTTTTGTATGTGTATGATACATACAGTTTTTGTCTCATGCATATTTATACCACAAAATAATGTAAACATTATAATTATAATTGCATGTTAATAATTAGTATTGTGTGAAAAGTAAGATTTTTTTAGAAATTCTGTAAACAACTACACCTTCAAGATATATGTATCATAATTCGTACAGAATCACAAACTTTGGATTCCCTGTGTCAAGAAAGTTTATCAGGATACATGTTTATGCGTGTTCATATGATTACATATATTAAAAAATGTTCAAGTTGTTGTGGGGAATAAAAAAAAGTAATGTACATTGTTCTTTAGCTCGTCTTCCTAAATTTTAGTAGGAAATAATATTTTTCATAAAATATTTTCTATATATATAAAAGTGTGAGGTCTAGTGTGAAGAAGATAGAGAAAAAAAAAAGACTACTATACATATTTTTATATGTATGCAAGAAATAAAATTTATCTCATATAACATGTAACATGAAAAACATTATTTCAACTCTAATATGTTGAATTCTGAATTAAACGGAAATACTACATCCTTATCAGTTATATCGATACACTTCAAAAAGTTAAAATTCTTTATTTTTTGTCATTAACTAAATAGTTGTTTATAAGTTAACAACAGAGATTCAGAGTTACAATTTTTTTTTTCTGAAAGCTGCAGTTTTTTTTTTTAATTTATGTATTATATAAATGCATACTTACACGCATATATAGGCTTGCATATAAAAGGTGAATATTAGTTGATATTATTATTGGTCTAAATTTTGATATAATTATACCATTTAATAATTTTTATGATTTTTTATTATTTGATCAATCATTAAGTTACTATCAATTATCGTGTAGATATCGTATGTCAATTTTTTACTAAAAAAAAAAAAACCATATATGTGAATAAGGAAAATGTTAAATGCACTACATATACCACCAAAGGAATTCAAATTATTATTTTTATCTCTCTAATTAATGACTGACAAAATTTTTTTAAGAAAATCCTTATATATCATACTCAAAAAATTTATATCAATCTTATACATGGTTGTCAAAGTAACCTTGATATTATTCCTTATTCATTACAAAAAGAAACTTTTTATATTTAATATGTTATACTTACAAGTTACAACCTCTTAATGTGTGTACTGTCGTTTTTATTATTGTTGATTCAAAATCTAATCCATAATTACAAAATAACATCAAGAGTCACTAATTTAATTTTAATTTAATTATAACAAAATAATGGTAGAAGATGTAAATACGTTTCCCATCGACGTGTTTATTGACTCAATAAACACCAATTAGGTCAAACAGACCTCTCTCTTTTGTGTGTGTTTTTAGTAACACAAACAGCCCTCTTTATTATCTTATATATTTTGCTTTGTATATACCAACAAAATAAAATTATCATAGAACAATGTAATGCTCTTAATTAAGACATTAACGCTTCAATGATTCTGTGTATAAGATTTCGAACAATGACCAATTCGACATTGAAAAAAAATCAATATATCACGGTTTTTAAATTATTTTCTGAAATATACCACAGTTGTATCCCATCAATATTAGAACCAACGGACCGTGTATTCAATATATATATATATATATATATATATATATATATATATATATATATATATATATATATATATATATATATGTATAATATGCTATATATCTCATCATGTAATTATGTAATGTCTTGAGCACAACAGACCGTGTATTTAAGATAATAGACAGCCTCTGATGACAATCAACCCCCACAATTAAGTTTAAATTTAATTGTCAGAATAAATTTGTTTAGTTTTAATTAATACGAATGTGAAGCTGCTCTGCCAGTATTAGGGTTTAGGTTACAACACTTAATAGAAACAAAATAATGTGCGCAAGAACAAGATGACGTTGGATTGCCTAGACCGCAATCTTCCACTATGCACAGACCATGCGCACTAAGCACGACTCAGTTGTGTAAGCAATAAACAAATATATTATATATATAATGATTTTCGTGATATATATGCTTATGCAGAAACTACACGTGACAGTGAACCCCGCTAGTGTAGGATCAATTTCTCTCTTTTATTTTTTATTTTTCATATTCAGTACAATATATATATAATGGGTACTCATCGAAATGAGATATTGGGTGCAGATAGTTGAGGGATCCAATGGAATTTTTGCATTTCTTATGTATAAATGAGCTCGAATGTGCATAAAATTCACCAGATTTTGATTAGTTTCTTCAAGTGCTGTTATAGATCGATGGATTAGATCTCAGTTCAGCATAATGAAAAATTAAATTTACATAAATTTTCTGGTTGAAAAGTTCTTTTATATTCTCTCCATTTGATAGTTCCTATACACATACCTAATAAGTTTTCTGTTTTTTTCTTAAACTTTCCCGTTCTATTGTTAACTAGTCCCTAAGCACTTTACACGTATAAGTTATATCTTTTGTTTATGTATAATTATTTTTAAAAAATGTATATGATTTATATATTGTTACAGTTTTTTATTTTTATTATTTTATTATTATTTTACGACTTGTTGGTTTGTTTAAATAGCATGTTGTGGATAGTTCTTTTGTTTGTTTTGTTATTTAATTTGAATTTCAAATTTAGCCTTTAGGTATTAACTATTAGTAGAGCTTATATAGTGTTAGTGGGTAGTTATTTTGTTGACTTATATTATCTATTTAAACCTTGAAATATTTGAATCAAGATCATCAGAACAATTATTTGAAAAAAAAAAACACTATGCAAGAGGCTTCCTTAGTAAAATTATTTGAGATCATGTTTCTTCAATAAAACCAAATTCCCATATTCATTTATTTTGTTGGTAACATATATATAGTCATTGCGGTGTGAATATATTTATGGGCACCGTATATTTTACAATTTGTTATATAATGGATTGAAAAGACGCATGGAAAACTTATAATTTGTTTTATTTTATTAATTTGTACTGTTCAATCTCATGTTTACAATTCAGTATATACACAGGTTGGTATTTATACATGAAGATGAGTGATATTTTTGTATATTATCACTGTTTCCTTTACACATACACATAATAAAACCACTGTCACGGCTTTTGTCCCTCGTTACCATGCATGCATGATTTTCAAAAAGATGGCAATCATGTGGCTTAAAAGACTTTGAAACTACAGCACCAAAACATAATTTGAATCAACGTTATTCCACATTCCATAATCATCAAAAGAAGAAAAAAAAAAGCTTGACAAAAGAGAAAAGTGAAGAGAAAATTAAAATAAAGAAACAAAACAAAGCAGTATGAAACCATGACCATGACTCTTGATGTAAGTATGTGAGCTAAGGTGGCGAAAATAATTAACATTTTAGGAAGCTAGTTGTTTAAGATGGATAGTGGGGTGGCAGCAATAAGCTTTTAACAAAAGAAAAAACAACATCCCAGATTTTGAGGTCACATCACGTGAGGACGGGAATCCAAAATTTTCTATTAATTCATTGTGTGTCACCTACTAAACCCTTTATTCATAGAATTATTAATATAAGAAATTTGAATGTAGAGTTGGTAGTCATAGTTTAATTAAACAAGGGTATACCCAATACATATGAATATAAATGACAGTCCAATCAAGACTCCAACCAAGTAGGCCATGCCCATAAACAAAACAATTTGATTTATAAACATAAAGAGCCAAAAGGATAAAAAGGTAAACGGCGCTGCTCCCCCAGCGTCTGCGGCCCCTATTTTAAGGGTCGTGACATTGGGAAACTCCCCATCGGAATCTATGCTCATTTTTGGTTCTATTACTTACCTCACGACCTCAATCAAAAACCCCACTATAACTATATACAACCTAATTAATACACACCCTGCACATTACTTCTTAATTTATGAAATTGGAGATCAAAATTTCAAAATTGGAGTGGCATGATAATGCCTAGATTATTTTAATTTTATTTAGGTTTTATCAGGAAGCTTCCTTGATGATTAATTTTTTTGTTAAAAGGAAGCTTAACTTTATTAACACCAAAAACTTTGGTATTACTAATAAGGATTGGATGTGGTGTAAGTATTTTTTATTATTATTTTGGAGTTAATCCAACCCTAATTATCTCTTTGAGGTGAGTTGGATCTCCCGGGTAGGGCAGGATCGAACCGAACTGGATTTTTTAAAAAATCGAACCGAATTGGTTTAAATGATTCGGTTTGAAAGTGGTTCGGTTCAGTTCAAAACTGGTTCGGTTCGGTTCGGAACCGGTTCGAAACTGGTTCTGGTCGACCCTCTTTTGAAAAGAAAAGAAAAATAAAAATTTTAAAAAATAAAGTTATAAAAATTATTTTGGTTCGGTTTGAAAATAGTTCGATTCGGTTTGGTTCTTAAACCGGTTCTAAAAATCGGTTCGGTTCATGAACTGGTTCTTTAAAAATCGGTTCGGTTCATGAACTGGTTTTTAAAATTCGATTATTTTAAGGGGCGGTTTGGTTTGGTTCGGTTCATGGTTCGACCCAATTTTTTGCTTATTTTGCACACCCCTACCCCCGGGTATCCCTACAAGCTTAGATTCTTTGAGCTGGCTATGAGACTAATCCGAAATACTGAATGAGTTAAGGATGAAGATATTTAAACTCCTCCCAAATGTGAGGTGTGAGGATCGAATCAAGATATTTTCTTTTTCATTTATCTAATTTTCTCACTACCAATTGAGTTATTACCATTCCGAGGATGTGGTGTAAGTAAGTTACACTTTCAAGAAGAAGATTAAGGTTCAAAGCCTAAAGAAATTGTTGGGAGAGCCTCTTAATCGTGATAGTAGCTAGAGGAATTAGTCTTACTTTAGCGAAGATATACCGAGACAATAAAAAAGGCGCATATTGATTGTCAGTACAAAGTGTTAAATTTTTTTAAGGATTCTTGTAAGTTGTAATCAAACGTTATTTTGTTTTACTAATAATGGATTAATATTATAATCCATTAGAAGATATACTCAAAGCCCATTAATTTAGTGATCAATTTATAATGAATTCAATTTATTTATAGTTTGATTAATGTAGTCTAATGAAATTAGTGTAAATTTTAACCTAACAAGTCGTTGATCGGAAGGCATACTTTGTTATTTAAGGCCTAACGCGTGAGTCTTGAAAAGATTCCCATACCTACGGAGGAGACACATGAAAACAAGCTCTGATTTCATCATTGTATAACGCCTAGCACCGGTATATAGGATAAACACCGTTATACTTGCAGGAGAAGTAATATCTGGTCTTGATATATATAAGTGATGTTTAAAAAATGGGTTAAGTACGTGCCTTTTTAAAAATTTTAAAGGATACAAGTTATGTTCTTTTATTTTTTTATATTATGTACGGATAATATATAGTTATAATATGAAAAATTATTTTTTCTCTCTCCACGTTAACTAAAATGACTGAGAAAAAAGAAAAAAAATAACTTTTAATATTATAAGTATATACTATACATGTAGTACATAGTGTTAAAAATTAAAAGGACACAACTTGTGTTCTTTAAAAAGGTAAATATTTTCCCCTTAAAAAATATATAAAAATATAAATTATTATATATATTTTTTCAATTTTCATGTTTCTTCATGGCATAACACACATATATATACACACAAAAAGTTTTTTTTTCCCTCCCTTGTTGTGATTTTTTTTATTGTCAAAATGGTCGAGAGAAGCTATTCGAGTTATGTTCTTTAGTTGACTTGGGTTAAGTTAACACTTAACACTATGTGATGTCAAAAAAGTTGGCCAAACCCTATAAAATTGGAGGACCAAAATAGCTGAGCCAAAAAGATTTGAAAACATTAAGCCGGTTCATTCAGGATATTTACTTAAAAGTTTTAATTTGATGTTTTATTTTGTTTCTTATTTCTTTAAGAATTTCTAAATGAAATGTCCTTTGCAAAATCTTAAAAAAGGAACAAAAATGAAAAATATAAGTATTATTTTCATAATTATCGATAAAAACATATCAACTCAAAACAAAAAACAATGCACCCCTTTTTCTTTTTGTTGAAATGCACACTTTCTTTTATCACTTTTATCAAGTGAACTTGGTCCAACTAGGTTAAATATTTCGACTGAAAGAAGATTTGAGGTAGACAATATCTTCGTAGGCCTGGAAATTAATCAAATGTAGTTTCAGCCCTGTCCAAGTCCTAAACAAGGAAAAACTCACAGCTCCATTGCGTAAGCTGATACGAATTGGGCCAGTCAAACCCATTTTGCCCAAAAGTGGTTATTAGATCTAGCTATTTTCAAAGGTCCAAAAAAAATTATTGGTCCAAAATGGAAAGGTTGTTAGGCAGATTTAAATTAAGCCGGGCCTATTCCATTTTCATTCATAACGTTTCGGGCCAAGTATATGTTTATGTGGGCCTAAGGATTTCAGGCTGTTTAATTTTTTTGAATTGAGCATTTCCATTCTATATCTAATGTGAACTTAAAAAATCAAAAAATGTACATAAATTACATTCGGGATCTAATAATGATTAAACTACAAACCACCAAATAGAATCCCATAATAAGAATATATTAAAATAATGAGAAAAATTATACTTACAATTTTTTTTTTACAACCTCTTACAATCATATTTTAACACCGTTGATTTCCGTCAATCAATGGTTATCATTTATTGTGAATTAATAATTAATTAATTAGTTTAATTTGCAAAAATCATAACCGTTGATTGACGAAAATCAACGGTGTTAAAACATAATTGTAAGAGGTTGTAAAAAAAAAAAGTTGTAAGTATAACCAACCTTTAAAATAATTTCTCTATCTTTCATTAGCAAATATAAGATTATTTATCCATCATTTGCTGAGCTCATTCCCTCTAACAGAATATACTTTTGTATCAATAAATTGTTAATGTTTTCTAGCATTTTGCGACCCTTATGTGTAGACCATTCGGTGCTTCAACCCTCGGGAACTTCAGCAGTTTGTTTCCCTCGACTTTCCACCTGCAATAAATGAAAATTATAAGTTGTTATATCTGAATCTGGAATAACATTTAAGAATCACCAACTATAATCAAATAATATAAACACTAATAGTTGCCACAAATTATGATTCCTAAGTGTTGTGAGTAGTATCTTCCTAATGTATTTGGTCTCGTTAAAAATAGTAGAAAGGAAGATTTTGTAGGGATAAGTACTCTCTACCTGTATTTAGTGACAAAATAGTGAAGGAAAATAGAGATTATAACTATTCCCAATTCCTTTCCAGGACATAGCCTAACTCCTGCTCCAAACAACATGTTATGGTTATGAGACTCCAAGCCTTTCTCCTGCATTTCATTTCATTTCATTTCATTTATATTCATTACCAAGCAGTGTCTTCATACACTCTAAAACATAAGACTTTTGGTTGTTATATATATTAAGCAACTTACCAGCCATCTAGAGGGGTCAAAATTGAAAGGCTCTGGATAAAGGAAGGGATCACAGTTTGTCTCCCTTGTGTAAACATAAACTCTCCAACCCTGAGGAATGGTAAATCCTGGCAAGTGATAACCATAATCAATGCTAACTGAAATTTTTGAAGATAACTGTACCTTAATGACTTCCATGTTATTGCAAATGTACCATTCAATTCTACATCTGTGGTGGTCTTCCTCAATACCCCATTAACAATGTTAGCTAATCTCAAGGTTTCAAAAATCACCTGAAATAAATTTCCCACCATTTTTGTCCAAACTATATAATAAATAAATTTGTGGCTCATTTTTTCATTGTACAACTAGAATCAAGTAGAGAAGTATCTACCGCACGAGTATAAAGCATATGCTTATAGTCATCCCAGCTTACTACATCCTCTTGTTTTTTGCTTTGTTGGATTGCAAAATGCTCTTCCTGCAAACCAGTTTATATAGGTAAAAACAGATAATCATACTTAAAACCAAAAAAATAAAAATTGTTACCAAGAGTAGAATGCATTCCTTTTATGAGCCTTAAACAGAAAAGAGTATGATCAGATCAAAAGCTGTGACTCACCCTTACTTTTTCAAGAACTCTAGGATTATCATGGAGATATTTGACAGCCATCATTGTAGTAGTTGATACAGTTTCATATCCTGAGTATAAGAATGTGATTATTTGATCGATTATTTCTTCATCATTAAGTCTGTATTTGAAATCCTCATTTCTCATAAGCTGGTCAAGAATGTCAGCATGAGTATCCAAAGAAGATTTTCTCTTTGCTAAAACCTCTTTCAGTGTTGCAACCACTTTTTTCCTTGTCTGCAATCAACAACAGTTTGACATTGGTCAAGATGCCATCCATGTGAAGAAATTGAGTTCATGACAAACAGAAAATGATTATACAACTGCATACCTGAAGTCCTCGAAAGTAATTGGTGCCGGGAATTTTAATAGGCAGAGAAAACGTTCCTGACACTATGTTGTCAAATGTAGCTTTAAAGGTCTCATGGAAAGGACTTGGTTCATTTTCTACAATCAGCTTCATTGATACAAAGAATGCCATCTGAAAGGAGAAACTCAGAGAATGTTAACGTAACTGTACTAACTTTTGTAATTGCTCCTTTGGTGTATCAGCACCATTCAGAATAGCCATGACTCAAATTTTTTAGGGAAAGGATACTCTCACCTCACGTGACATGAGATCATGTGAAGTGACTTGTCTACACATGGCTAAGATTGTCTCACATGACCTCTTGTCATATGAGATGATCCTTTCGCGTGCATGTTTATAATATTTGTATTTGGTTGAAATGAACTATGCATAAGGTATTTACTATCTATGGTTAGCTATTAATTAAAGCAATAATCTGAGTGGGAGTTTTGTGATTTTTAATCAAACCTGTTTGGTTTTGTGTTGAATATCAATGGTTGTACCAGCCCAATTGTCAAGGAAAGACCGCATAAACTTGTCAACTTCTGGCAAAAGATGACCTCTAATTGCAGCCGGACCAATGAATGATAATATTGACCCTCTAATACGTTTATGAGGAGCACCATGAACTTCAGCAATGTTGCCATTCCCTAGTATATTCCTCATGGACACAGGGTAGCCTGGAACTAGACCCTTTGCTTCATTCTTGAGGATGTATCTGTTTAGTTCTGGATCCATGCTGATAACAACAGGAGAGCCTAATGCGTGAGACTTGAAGAGATTTCCATACCTACAGAGGAGACACATTAGAGCAAAGCGAAATGCACATATATCATGATAGAGCATTGCATAATACATACAATCACCAATAGGAGAATGAATATTATACTATAAACAATATCTGACCTTGGATAGGAAGTTTTAAAATAATAGAAACACCCATTATTATTCTGTTCTTCCTCTTCTGTTTCTTCCTATTTTGGTTTATCTTTCTCTTTCCAATTTGTGGTCTGTGTTTGGTTTTTTGGGGTGGGAGGAGGGTGGTTCTTTTCTTATTCCAATTCTTTCTGTAACACTTGGGAGTCTGGGAGATTTTTATGACATATGCTGTAGAGCATGTTAAACTGCATTTGGACAAGTATTATGGCTGTTATATTATACATATGAATTTTACTGATCCAAGTTGATTAAAGATCACAATATAAAGTTGAGTCCTACATATAAATATTGTGTACCCTCGGGGCACACCCTTGTCTAGAGGTGGCAAAGTGGGCGGTCCACCTAGCCCCGACTTGCCATCAACCTGCCAAAAAAATGAGTCAGCTCGTCCCGCTCCGCTTTTGAAAGTGGGCTAAAAAACTCAGTCCGTCCCGTCCCGTTTGGCGGGTTGGGCCGTCAGCCCGAGTCTATTTTATACTGACCCACCTTAGCTCATCTATGCCCGCCGTCAACCCGTCAAAAAATAAGCTCGCCCCGCTTTTGACCTGGGTTGAAAAACTCAGCCCGCCCCGCTCCATTTGGCGGGTTGGCCCGCCGAGCCGAACCCGTTTTGGGAGCTCTTTGTGCAAGCAAAGTGATATCTTCTACAGAAGCACTTGGTGAGGTTTTTTCTTCAATGCAGGCCTATATATTAAGGTGGTCAATATATCTTTGGCGGCACCTAGAAGCACTGACACATCCCAGTTATCCTTCTGTGTCACTAAGGCTTCTAATAAACCTCAAGAACCTCTAGAAGAGGTAACTTATGGTTAGCCAGGGAATAGTATGAATTTATAGAAAAAGGTTACTTAAAAACTATTAAGCTAAAGTGAGTGTTCTGCCTTTTGGTAGATTACATCTGTGGTAAAAATAATATTAACAACTAATAAGGGGGAAAAAAATTAATAGTAAGTCGGTTCCATTTCTAGCCCAAAAAGGAAAGAAGTCCATTTCCTACTGTATACTGAAAGTTAACCCATATCCCATTGTTTGCTGTAGAAATTTGGCTGGGGGTGGTAAGAGAATAACAGTGGCTATTGTTTGTAGATAGATAAATAATAATAATAATAATAATAATAAATTTAAATAAATTACTTCATCTCAAGAATAAGAGGGTGGTAGGTGGAGGAAAATAACAAAATGTAGAAATTATAAAAGGCCACCAAGAAGAAATACCTTGCTCTCTTGGCTTTCATGAAATCTGGTCCATGTTTGAGAAACCCTGCAGTCTCACCAAAAATAGGCCAACCCATTGTTCCTGGTGGCATTCCTTTCCTACTGTACCTGACCTCGTTCCACTTCAGCAGTACAATTACAAAGAGTGCACAAAACGCAAAAGCCAGTACATAATACACTATTTCTGGTATTGACATGATGCTCAAAAGCCTCAACACATGAGGAATTGTTATTAACTTGTAGCTTGCTCAGAATTTGATCTTGTAGAATGTGATTGGCTTTAGGCCAAGCCACACTGCAAGCTGAGACTGTGCAAAACAATAGGATAGGAGGGAATATTAAGTAGGCCAAAGTCAATTGCCAAACAACATATACACCCCACCTACTCTATCTATGATCATAACTTAGTGGCAGCTATATTTATCTGTGAGAATGTCAGATTTTTGCCAAAGTCATATTCATTGTTATGCTATAGAAGATGTTCATTTAGGCAATGGAATGTAATCTGTTTGTTGCATTGAACATATGTATACACCTTTCTCAAGATAATTGAAGTAGATTCATGAATATTAATTTTACCAATACGTTTTAGCTTTTAGTTTTATTTTTTCAATTTTCATGATACGCAATACGATTATCATGATGCAGAATCAATTAAAGACCTACCGTGATGTATAACAAGCTTCTCATTAGAAATTTTGAGTTGGGATGTCAGCCTTACTTCGCATCAAATTTAACATCCAATGTATACAGTTATTTTTTAAAATAAAAATTCATATTAAAAAAATTAAATCTATGAATTTGTCTTTAGGCATATTAGTTATACACTTCATACCCTCACAGCTTAAAGAAAAAGAAAAAGAAAAATGAATGGTAAATGAAAAGTCTGAATATAACATTACTATTGCTTTTATTTTTCATTTTAGTTTAATCATGTTTGCGTTACCTAGAGAATTCTTGAGTTTGACATAATTAATAACTCCCTTTTCAGTAATTAATAATTGTAATTAAAAATTTAAAATATAAAACTTTATCCTTATTAATAGCTCAATTTATTTTTAAGATAAAAGTATTACCGAATCAATTTTTATATTAACTGGGACTAAATTCTTTCTCAAAATAATTTAAGGGTGCATTCTCTCATATCAACTTTTATATTAAAAATAATATTATTATTATCCTAAATGTTGCTCTCCAAGGTCCAATTTGATGCAGTACAATGTAGAGTATTTCGGCATATTCTCCATAAAATTTCAAAATTTTATAATATAAAATAACATAGCGTTTCTTCTGCTGATGAATAATTGATAGGAGTACAAATCCGCTTTAACATTCCATAGACGTATCATGCACTTTAGCTTATGATTTCTAGAATATTAATGTAATACATTCTCAGATATCCCAAAAAAAATAATATAAAAAATGGAAAAGAAAATCCATAGTATGCATTATATTAAAATTCCATTTAATTTAAAAGATTAATAAAATATGTGTAGAGTTTGGATAAGATCGTTTGAGAAAAAAGAAAAAAAAAATTTATTCTGCATTCCACGTAGGAACTTTTCACATTATTAACCAATTAAAAATATATATAAAAGCAATAACCAAGTCTGATTCCTCTTGAACACTCGTACTCCTGATACCATTATCTTAGATGCATGAAGCCCCATGTATCTTTGACCTTTTTAAAAAAAAAAAAAAAAAAAAAATCTTTTCGGTCCCTCTACCATTCTTTAATGGGGGATCATCTGTTAATTTACATGTTACTAATGGAGTCCGCGTTAATCATTGTTTAATCTTTACTTGTCTAAACCATCTCAAAACATTTTATTTATCATTTTTCAAACTACTCCAACTTTCTTAGTTTCTTCTAATCACCTGATTATATTAATCTTATCATTCCTGGTTCTCCGCTCACACATCCATTGCAACATCCTCATTATATTTATGCTACCTTAAACTTTTGTTCATGTTTTCAATTCACTGCCAAGTTTATTGCTCCATAAACTTCCAAAATCTTTATTTACTTCTATATATAGACACCATAAGACGAAACAAATACTTAAGCCATTTCTCCATTTATCCCTCCTGCTTCGATTTATAGTATCACTATTCACTAATCCCTCTGTCCTGTTGTAAAATAGTTCCAAATATATATATATATATATATATATATATATATATATATATATATATATATATATATGAATTTTATACTTACAAATTATTTTTGTTTACACTCTCTCACAACCACATCTTAATCGTTGATTTCCGTCAATCTAACGGTTATAATTTATTGGGTCTGTTGTGCGATAACTGACAGAGGCAGACATATTTATATATTAATATATAAAAAAATAAAAAAATATACGGATATAAATGATATTGAGATCGACACGGATTGCGAGTAATCCGTTCGTTATTATCAAATCGACTCAAAAATGAATCAATGAGAATAAAAAAGATTATTTTTCTTCATTAATCCATTCTTAAAACTTTATATTTACAAATCCTAATATGAATCTAGATCATTACTAAGATCCGAATTTTTGGAAAAATATGTAATAAAGAAAGAGCGCCGAAGGTATCTTATATTTTCGTCCGTATCAGAACACGTCGGTCAATTCCAGAGAAACAAAATCGTCTGATTGGCGAAAATCAACAATTAAGATGTGGTTGTGAAAGGTTGTAAACGAAAATAGGTTGTAAGTATATCCTTTCTAATATATATGTAAGGGTAGTTGTAGATAAGCTTATCTCACGCTACCCCTTTTAATTATGTATTACGGGTAGTATATGGTTATAACGTTAAAGTTGCTTTTTTTCTCTCTCCTCAGTCACTTTTCAGAACTTGTTTGCTGACGTGAAGAGAAAAAAAAAATAACTTTAACATTACAACTATGTACAATTCGTAGTACATAGTTAAAAGGGGTAGCTTGAGATAAGCTTATCTCAAGTAGCTGGAGAAATATTTTTCCCTATATATATATGGATATGATCAATTTATATCTGTGTAAGAATAAGAAGTCTTATACTAAATTTGGTCATTGATTGCTTGTATCTAATGACTCAAATATCTAATAAATCATAAGCGTCAGATATAAATAGGATTAACAATCAATATTGAGAGTGTAACTTACACCAGTGTAAAATGATCCTGACCCATATTATACATGCATACATATATACATACATATATATACACATATGGGCTTTACTTTTCTCCAGCCGCTTGACGTCCAGTAAATAAATTTAGGAAATCATAACCATACAAAGGTGGGTGAAAGTATTAAATGCAGGGAATCGTAATTAATTAACGGTGTAAAGTTTAGTTTATTGTTGGACGTCCAGCAGCCGAAGAAATGATTTTTTCTATATATATATATATTGTGATTCAGTTTATCTCTCCCATTGGTCCTTATTTCAATTAACAGTGTAAGGTTTATTGATGGACGTCCAGCAGCCGAAGAAATGCTTTTATATATATATATATATATATATATATATATATATATATATATATATACATACATATATATAAGCATATAATCAACTTACACCGGTGTAAAAAATAATAATAAGTCTTACATCATATCTTAAACGTTAGACGCACAACGATTAAGATTTATTGTGTCATAATAATCCACTTGGTAGGCAAAAAAATTAATTAATTGCAATTTAAATAAAAAATTACGCATTTATTGCTATTTTCAAACCATTTATGCGTGTATTACAGTGTGTCACGCCAAGATTGGACGTCAGAGGTGACGCCCCATGAAGGCGTCAATGCCACGTGTGTCACGCCTCATTTAGGTGTGACCAGTGATGCCCAAATTGGACGTGTGTAGGCCTGATTTGAAGCCCACCTAGGGCGTGAATGGTGTAGTTATATTTATTCAAACCCTTCTCCTCTACACACTTTTCACAACTTTTCTCCATCATGAATCATGAATCCTTACTTTTACATACAATATTATTAGCTTATTCATAGTCTCTTATTTTGTTTGTTTAAATATTTAAAAATGAGTTCACATTCTGATTTTGTTCATGTTGTGTTATATTACAATGGTGCCAAGGTGGAAGGCCGACATGGTGTAATTTTTGAAGGTGAAAAAGGCCAACACGTATCAAACGCAACTCAACAATTGATGAACTGCATCAGAGAATTCGTCAAAAGTTAGCTCTCGAAAGTAACCAATTTATCACTCATGTCACCCCAAGGTTATGAAAATCTGAACAATACATTAGTTTGCAAGTGGTGGATGATGAAGATGTAGATATGATAATAGAACAATTCTTCAACCAATCAAGGAAAGATTTTTTGGAGTTGTGTGGGGACATTGTTGGAGCAGAGGATGTTGTTATACCCGTGAGGTCAGTTGCTTTAAATTCTCCACGTAATGCATCAACATCTGCTGCTCCTACTACTCCAGTTGTTAACATTTTCGAGGAAGATGAAAATGACCCTACTTGTGTTATGCATGATGACTATGATGACGACGCTGATGAAAATATCGCAATGGAAGAACGTCTCCTAGCCGAGGATTGCTTCCGAAGGAGATGACGATGGTGATAGGCCCGCATCTCAAATCCCAGTGTATCATGATCAGTTGGAGTCTCAAATCCCTTAACTGAATGACATGGGCTCGACACAATTAGCACAACAGCATAACGATATTTTGGTAAATAACTCGTATGTGATTTTATTTATGTAAATATTATATTTACTAGTACACTCGTACAAATTTAAGATGGAACTACCTACGTCTGTACACTTGAGTCTGTACCCGTATCAGATCTACCCGCGTCTGTACACTCGCACAAATTCTTGAATAAGTATGCAAGAACTGCAGACCCCCAGCTATATCGGCCAATCTCGTCAAACCCTTCTCCGAGCAATGGAACTAAGCGACATCCAATGTTGCTACCTCCTGATTAGTCGCATAGAAGCCAACACCCACACATACGCGTAATATGTGCCCTCGTGAAAAAAATCTCACGGTCATGATACCCAGCTACCTCACCCCAATGAGCATATAACCGATCAAATTACGAAATTCGTAAATCGCCAACACCATGGAACTCACTGGCCAAAAGCCTAGCACCAAAAATCACCTCACAAACGGCCGGCCAATCCTCTGATGTAGATGCGATAACGACTTGCCCGTTAATAGGAAATCCCAATATACCCGTCACATCCTGCAAGGTGATAGTCATCTCACCCTGTGTCATATGAAATGGATGTGTCTCTGGTCTCCACCTCTCAACCAAAGCACTAATCAGGGCAGAATCAATCTGAAATACATAACACAATTATCACATCACATGTCACTAATTTAAAATGATTATATTGAATAACAATATAATATATTACATCATAAAGTGCATACTTGAATATGTCGCATGCGTGCGACATATATAAATCCTACTTGGGTGAGGTAATCAGTGACCACGTCCGTAATATCATTGGGAGGTGCCCTTCCTGCATCTTACCGCGTCAGGTCTTCAGCTGACGAACATGCTTAGTATTCCACACGCGTTGTGAAATGTGTGCACTCTGCGTCCTCTTCCGGAGGACCTCCCACCTATACGTTTCAGATATGATATACATACTAGGGTCAATAAGCTCTGACTCATGATCAGATGCAGACCCCCCGGATGATGACGAATCAGCCATGATAAAATACTATAAAAGATAATAAATTTATTGTTACCATTAATTTATATTCAAATTATATATACATGTGTAATACAACATTTAAAATAATTTAATTTACAACTAATTACAAGATTTAAAATTAATTTATTTATAAATTATGTACACGTCTCGTACAAGATTATTATCCAAATTAAATTATAATATATGATAATTCCAAATACTTATTCTAGGTCATTATTCATTACCTAAGTAACTATTAATTTTATAAAGCATACAAAAAATTCCAGGCAACTACCATATTCTTAAGTCACTAATTAATTCGTAGGTCAATAACATTAATTCCTAAGTCACTACAAAATTTCTACGTCACTTGATGTTTTTAGGTCACTAACAGTTTCATAAGTCACTAATAAATTCCTAAATCACTAACATATTCCTAATCCATTACTGTAATTTAAACATATAGAAAGCAGAAATTAAAAACTTACTTCACGGATAGAGCTTTGCTAGCCAATTCTCCGCAAAAGGGAGAGCAACAACGTTTAGAGAGAGTGAAATGGTAAAAGTGAAAAAAATTGAGGTTTATATATGCTCCACATATCACGCCTGGTTTGGGCGTGATAGGTGATGCCTAAAAAGGGCGTCACCTGTGTGGAAATGACGCCTCCTTTGAGCGTGATAGGTGACACCCAATCATGACGTGACACACTGCAATACATGTGTAAATAATTTGAAAACATCAATAAATTCATACTTTTTTATTTAGATTACAATTAATTAATTTTTTTGCCCCAAATTAAATTTTTCAAGCATAAAGCAAAACTAAGTTTATGATAAATTTTCCTTAAACAAGATCTTTAGAGAGGTACTCCAAATTAGTGATTACTTCCCTTGTTTATTGGCAGTGTCATGATAAATTTTCCTTAAACAAGATCTTTAGGGAGGTACTCCAAATTAGTGATTACTTCCCTTGTTTATTGGCAGTGTCGTTTCATTTTAGATTTAAATGTATTGGATAAACATACATATTCCCATCAAATTAGTTAAGTTTAGAATTGATATAAATTTTTGTAAAATAAGATGTGTTAATTTTTTTTTAATACATATAAGATGTGTTAATTGTTATGAATATGAAAGGTCTAATGTATGAGCCTTAACTCAAGTGACAGTAATTTTTTTATTTTGTTTATTTTTGCCATATATAGATATAGTAGATTTGAAAAAAAAAATTTCAACCAGTAAAATGACTCACGCTAGGAAGGACTGAAGATAGAATTGATTTGATACAAATTTTTCACAGTCTCACTTGCAAATGTTTTTTTTTTTTTTTTTTTGAGTTTCTTCAAGATATCCCTCAGCTAAGGGTGTGCATGGATCGAATTGAACTGAAATTTTTGAAAAATCAAACCAAATTGGTTTAAACGGTTTGGTTTAGTTCAAAACCGGTTCGGTTCGGTTCGGTTCGAAACCAATTCGATTCGATTTGAAAATGGTTCGACTCAGTTGGAAATAGTTTGTTTCAGTTCGGAACTCGTTCGGATAGACCCACTTTTGAAAAGAAAAAATTAAAAAAATAAAGAAATAAAGTATAAAAAGAAGTTCGGTTCGGTTCGGTTCGATTCGAAAATTGTTCAATTCGGTTCAGTTCTTGAACTAATTTTAAAAACCAGTTCAGTTCATGAAATGGTTGTGTAAAAATTGGTTCGGTTCATGAACTGGTTTTTAAAATAGGTTATTTTAAGTGCAATTCGATTCGGTTCAGTTTTTTGGTTATTTTGCACATCTCTACCCTCAGCCGACAATTGAAGACTAATTCTTTCAAGACGTAGAGATCACCGAAGTGAATTTTGCCTCTACCAACAAAGTCTTTTCCATACACACGCCAGGTATCAAACCCCTATCAATATGCTTAAAAAACTCAGTCATCTATCAAGTGTATCAAACTTTATTAATACTTGCAAATGATTTTATCAATTGACACATTCAACATCAAATCCCTTCTGACAACTTTGTTGATTGTAAAATTGAATAGATTTTTGAGCCTATAGAAAAGGTAAAGATCATATTAATTTGATAGAGTGATCTAAGTTCAAAGAGGATAATTCTCAAGTCCACTTTTTGTAAAGGACCATCTCAATCCAAAATCTTAAGACGTTAGGTGATGATTTTTTTAATGCTTTTATTTTATTCTCTAACACAACCTTCTTCACACAAGAGCTCTTTGAGCATGAAGCGTGGATATGACACAAGTCCATTTTTTGTGTATCTTGTGCTACACAAACCCATTTTTTTTTTTTTGTCTACCTTGTTTTTTTCTTAGTTCCACCTAAAAGTGGGGAGCGGTGAGAATCGAACTTGTAACTTTGTGATCACTAAATTTCTGATACTATGATAAACGCCACTTCAACTCAAAATCCTAAAGCATTTTTAATACTTTTATTTTATTCTCTAACAAGACTTATATATTTTTAAAAGTTTGAAGTTTATAGTACGCAGAAATATCCTTATCTTTTATTTTTTTAAGTAAGCAGGATCGAAAGTATCTCCACATCCTTTCGGTGTAAAACTAATTCTCTGTTAATGTCGTTTTAGCTTTATCACAGGTTAAAGGAAAATATCCATCTAATTATACTGAGGAAAGCCCTTCTTTGAATCATCAATATAAAAGGCCTCTTTTCACTCCACTAATAATTTTTTTTTTCTTCTTCTTCTTTTTGGTAATCAACTAATAATTTCTTTTTGACATTAAGGATAAGTTATTCTAAATCAAAAACTAAAGTTCATGAATCAATAACTCGTCAAAATATTCACTATACATCTCTTTATTAATTTGTTTTCCCTATCCAAGGTGAGACTTCTATTTAACACTGTTTTCATGTGAATATTCTTTGCTTAATCTATAGAAGGCCTGCATGTGTTTAGGATATAGGAGATCTAACTTTTTCTCCCAAAAGTGGCATATGTATTGCCAACTTTGGATGAGTATGAAATATGAAAGTTAACCTACTGATTGCGCACATCCACCAACAATAACACAATAAGCGTCATCATAATGTCTCTCACATGCATTCACCATAAGATGTCATCCTACATAAATATTATTAACCAATGATTAATTAGTTGTCAAATATCCAATTGCACAAATGGATTATCATTTTCTGGAAATTGGAATGCTATAAGAATTTCACAGTGGTCTTTTATTCTAAAAATACTGCACTCAACGAAAACATTACACATGAAATAATAAATAAGAGTTTAATTTCTATATATCGTTATTGTGAGAGATTTTATATTATCACTTAATCATATGTTATCACATTATTAAAAAAAAATCAATTCTTGCTATTTAAACTCTTTTATTGATGTGAAAATAGGTGATTGAGTGGTAACGTAAAAGCTTACAATAATAGTAATCAAAATTAAATCCAGTAAATAAATTCATGTAAATAAATTGAATTTATATATAATAAAATTTAAAAATTGTTATGAATATTACCTTCAAATTACTTATAGCTCTTTTCTCAATGTCATAGGTTTGCTCCTTTTTGTTCCCAAAGGACATATTACATGTTGGGGTGACAATTTTCTCCATATTTTCATCTTTGTGTCGTGTTTGTATAGAATGCAATTGAATCAATAGTTATATAATTACATATTTATTCACTTTTATTTTTTTATTAATTTAAAGTTATTTATATAATTTTATTCCAAAAAATAAAATTAATGAAATATTCATATCATATCATGTCAATTCATATAATAAATTGATTATGTCTTCTTCTTTTTTCTTAGAACAAAAACTGATTCTATTAATATGAATAATTTTGACAAAAAAAAGGAAGGTTATATTTATAAACTTTTTGTTTACAAACTCTTACAAATTACACTAAGTATGACTGGTCATACTTTAATAAAGAGTGTATGACCGGTCATACTTAATGTAATTTGTAAAAAAAAATTGTAAACGAATCCTTCCTAAAAAAAATTATTCGAGTTATATTTGAATTGGGATGTGAACCTAAACTCAACCTACCAACCCAAATTGTCATCCTAAAATCTCATGCCAAGTAAAGCTGCAAATCTAACTGCCTCACCAAATACAGTCCCTATATGTTACAAGCACACGCAAGTCAACGAGGAAAACTAGAACACCAACTTGGAAGGATGACTATGTTAGTTAGTTAGTTTTAGTTGGTTAGTTAGTTAACCATTGGATCCATTGAGATGAGGCCACTGCCCTGCTTGTAATGGAACAGAACCTATAAATACAAATTGTTGAATGTAATGAAGGATATCAATGAAATAAATCAGTTTTCTCTTGTTTCCTTCTCGTGTCTCTCTGTTCCCTATGTTCCCAGTTGACTTATGGATTCTGGACCTACATGGGTTGAGTGTTGTGTTGGGCATGAATTGGTTGAGTAGCCTTGGCCGTGTGATTCATGACTATGTTGAACAATCCATGGAATTTGTTTGGCAGACTCAAATGGTGAAGTTACAAGGTGTTGATGATTGTTCAAATTCAAGCGACAGGATACATACATCTCAGGCTTGGATTAACAAATGCTCCATCCACCTTCCAGTCGGCTATGAATCAAATTTTTCGTCCATTTCTAAGGAAATTTGTCATAGTTTTCTTTGATGACATCCTTGTCTATAGTGCTACTATTGAAGAGCATGCCATTCATTTGAAATCAGTCCTAGCTTGTTTGCAGCAGCATGCGTTCTTTGTTAAGGTTGGCAAATGTGCCTTTGGACAATCTGAAATTTCTTACTTGGGACACATAGTTTGTGCTGCAGGTGACAAGGCTGATCCTCAAAAGGTAGCAGCTATGCTTGATTGGCCCCAACCTGTGAATATTAAGCAGTTACGAGCTTTTCTTGGGCTGACCAGTTACTATAGGAAATTTGTCCACCAATATGCCAATGTGGCTTGGCCTCTTACAGAGCTGTTGAAGTCTGAGAAATTGTGTTGGTCCCCTGCAGCATCTAAAGCTTTCGATGATCTTAGAAAAGCAATGAGCTCCACTCCTATATTGAGCTTACCTGATTTTTTTGTTGTATTTATCGTGGAAACCGATGCTTCAAACTGTGGTATAGGGGAAGTTCTCATACAACATGGCAGGTTCCTATCGTTTTTCAGCAAGAAACTAGGTCCTCGAATGGCAGCTTCATCTACATATGTGAGGGAATTGTATGCCATCACTGAGGCAGTTAAGAAGTGGCGACACTACCTCCTTGGTGGGCATTTCATAATCAGGACCGATCATCAAAGTATAAGAGAATTACTTTCTCAGACTATACAAACTCCAAAACAGCACAGATATGTCCACAAACTCCTTGGTTATTCATTTTCCATTGAATACAAACCTGGCTCTTCTAATGTTGTGGCAGATGCTTTGTCAAGACAATTTGAGGATGCCACTAAGAGTTCCTTACTTGCTCTTATGTCAGAACCCCAATTTGAGCTTCTGGATCGTATCAAGGCTGAAAATTTGCAGAATC
Organism: Gastrolobium bilobum; assembly: GCF_033153095.1. NCBI lineage: Eukaryota > Viridiplantae > Streptophyta > Magnoliopsida > Fabales > Fabaceae > Gastrolobium > Gastrolobium bilobum. The sequence continues at coordinate 42,292 of NW_026899059.1, forward strand.
CTGAGTTACTTTCACTACAGCAGAAAATTAATGACGGTTCTTTGGCTGATACCTCTTTTACTTGCAGAGATGGGGTCGTTTATCATCAAGGCAGATTTTACTTGAGCTTGGACTCTCCATTGAAATCTGAACTTATGGAGAAGGCCCATTCGACTCCCTTAGGTGGCCATGCTGGCACCCTTAGAACTTTCCTTCGATTGTCCGCCTCTTTTCACTGGAAACATATGCGCCGCGATGTCACTCAGTTTGTCAGAGAGTGTATTATATGTCAGCAGATCAAAACCAGCACCTCTGCACCTTTGGGATTGTTACAACCTCTTCCCATTCCTGAGGCTGTATTTGAAGACCTTACATTGGATTTCATAACCAATTTACCAGTTTCGCAGGGGCTCGCTACTATTTCGGTAGTGGTTGATCGACTATCCAAGTTTGCTCATTTCATTGGACTACCTGCTTCGTATACAGCAGCTACAGTGGCTAAATATTTTTGTGAAAATGTAGTTAAGCTACATGGTTTTCCTCGTTCACTGCTTTCGGGCCGAGACCCAATCTTTATGAGTAAGTTTTGGCAAAGACTTTTCTCATTGAGTGGTACTAAACTCAAGGCCAGCTCCAGTTGTCACCCCCAAACGGATGGCCAATCCGAAGTGACTAACCGTTATTTGGAGCAGTATTTACGCGCCTTCTGTTCAGAACAACATCACAAATGGTCCATTTTTTTATGCTAGGCCGAATTACATTACAATTCTGTTGTTCATTCAGCCATTGGGATGTCCCCATTCCAAGCACTCTATGGTCGGGCTCCTTCTAGCATACCTCATTATCCTAAAGGTTCAGTGACTATTGAAGCATTGGATACAATTCTGTGTCAGAGGAATGAGCTGCTATCTGATTTAAAGGCTAATTTGTTGCGTGCCCAGAATCGGATGAAGAATCAAGCAGATCGCCATCGTCGTGATTTGGATCTTTCCGAGGGTGATCTTGTGTTAGTAAGGTTACAACCTTACCGTCATATGTCAGTTATTCACCGTTCGAATCAGAAGCTGGCCAAGCGTTTCTATGGCCCTTTTGCGATTAAGAAGAAGATCAGTCCAGTTGCATACCAATTGGACCTTCCTGACTCATCAAGAATTCACCCCACTTTCCACATTTCCTGCCTTAAACCTTTTCGCAGGAATATGACTGTTTCAGTTACTCCTCTGCCATCACTGAGTGTGGATAATAAACCGGTTCAGCTACCACTATCAATCCTGGCTGCTCGTTCGATAGTGATTAATGGCACGTCTCAGGAGCAATTTCTCGTTCAATGGTCCGCCACAGTTTCGGAGGATGCCACCTGGGAGCCAGCTGAAGCATTTCTCTCAGCTTACCCGAATTACAAGCTTGATAATCTCAACCTTGAGGACAAGGTTTCGCTGAAGAGAGGAGCTGTTGTTACAAGCACATGCAAGTCAACGAGGAAAACTAGAACACCAGCTTGGAAGGATGACTATGTTAGTTAGTTAGTTTTAGTTAGTTAGTTAGTTAACCATTGGATCCATTGAGATGAGGCCACGTGCCCTGCTTGTAATGGAACAGAACCTATAAATACAAATTGTTGAATGTAATGAAGGATATCAATGAAATAAATCAGTTTTCTCTTGTTTCCTTCTCGTGTCTCTCTGTTCCCTCTGATACTGTGTATCACTATATATGCTTATATCATGGACATGTAGGTGATTGATCCTGCTCGACTTAAAAGCCAGCTTAGATTGATTGAGTCTACTATGCCTCCATGCAGGAGTAGTGCATGTCATTTATGCTAAAAAGTTTCTGGAAGTTCTAACGTGCAAACTCTTGATTTCTAATGTGCTTTGTCATTCCATTGCTTATGTCATCCTCTTTAAACTAAATGTTTCCATTTCCTCATGCATCGTTTACCAACCTGCATGATACAATCTGTTCCGGCAGGCCCTCTAGGCCTAATGAGTTGAGCTTAATGTTAATGGCTCACCTCTATAACTTTTTAAAGGACAACCATATATAGAATCTCATTACAGGGGATATTCCCATCTCCCTGCACTGTTGCTCATCGTACATTGACGATGGGTGCAAAATACCTTGCAATAGAGGCAAGGAAAAGGCTAACGGTGATATCAATCCCCTATAAATACTCTTCTTCTCCCATTGAAGAAATATCAAATTTGACACATTTTCATAAACTGTTACTCTATTGAGATTTAGAGTCACCATATATATAGCTTAAATACACAATTCTCCACTGTAGAGATATGCCTAGCAGCTGGATAACTCATATTGAGCCTTGGTCCATACAATTGCTAGTATCCCTAAATCAACATATTAAATCAACATATTCCACCCCTCATGGGATACACCTTTGATTCTAAATCCATAACAGTTCACAATCATATTTATTGGTGATCCATCACATCTCGCCTATGTAGCATCGACACAAACACGGGACACGTGACACGATACGACACGATACTTCGACACGTTAATTCTAAAAAATATTAAATTTCGACACGTTAGGACACGTTTCGGTATTAAATAATATATTTAATTTATGTAGTATATATTATCTTTAATATTCAATAATTTAACAAAAAAATGTATCTAAACTTATAATATTCATAAATTTTGCAAAGAAACATAAGATATTCTAAATATTTATATTAAACTCAATAAAATGGTAATCGTAATCTAACGAATCTAACAGTTGGAACTAAAAACTCAACGCAATTTAACCTTTGAATCGTTTTTTGAATTTCAATAACGCGTGTTGGAGTGTCGGGAAGTGTCGGAGTGTCCGAGAGTGTCGGGAAGTGTCGGACACGACACGTCAGGATTTTTGAAGTGTCGGTGCTTCATAGCATCTCGCAATCGATCACAACCCTGAATGTCTTTCTATGCAAAAATTAGTGCCTAAATATCAAATTGATTAAGTAACAAGCATATTTTACTAAGTAGGTTTTTTATCCCAAATCCTTGTTTATACACATTAAATAAACTTCGTAACCGTTTTGTTGTTTTCTTTTGGAATTTGAATTATGTGACACAAATAACATAATTACATTGCAAATATAACCCGTCCAATATACTTTAAGAAAAATTTGAACATAAATTTTTTGTATTAGAGTATTTTATATAGCCATTGATGGGCACCCCTCCCCAGCATTTGATTCGGTGTTTCCCGCATGCATGTACCGAGTTTGATTCCGCTCCAAGAAGAGTACTCAATCTATGTTTTTGGAGATTATCTTCTAATTAAATTTTCCATATTATTTTGATATTTCACGCATCTAACTGATACCCTGATTGTCATTCATAAAATAACCTATCGATCACCATTATCATTGTTAAAAAAAAATCACTCCCCGTTAAACCCGACTAGCAAGTGTGGGGTGGAGATAATCCTTGTACGCAGCCTTACCCTAACATAATTGCAAAGAGGCTATTTCCTGAAATTGAACTCATGACCTTTCATGAAAGAACTGCTCCGGTTCACCCCCTTTCACCACTATCATTGTTATTTAAAAAAAAAAATACTCATAATTAAGGTGTTTATTGAGGTTGAATTTCATCCATTCTTGGCTTCATGCATGAATTGGATGAATTTTTTAATCTTATAGGTATATGTATTATGAATTTGTTAAATAAAGACTTGGTACTTAATAAAAAATAGTATTTACATAGTAGTTAATGCGTAACTTTTTTTTTATTTCCTTATGAAGTATAAGACTCGGCCTTAGGAAAAATAATAGGTTAAAATGGAGGTGAAGTGGTCTTAATATAATTCAATTATAATCAAACAGTCTTCAGAAAAACTTAGTGCCATTAAAGTCTTTTTTTTATTTGTACTGATCCTAAATTACTTTTTTGAAGTGAGTCAACTCCTGAATATTTACATAAACTTCAACACTCTAAAGCGCTTACGTTTCTAAAACCTATGATGCATGGACAATGACATGAGACACGGGACACGACACGACACGCCGACACGTTAATTCTAAAAAATAGCATATTTCGACATGTTGGGATACATTTTGATATTAAATAATATTTTAATATATATAATATAATTTATATTTAATAGATATAACTGTCCATAATAAGTCATATAACCAATCAAATATTCAAATTTCATAACATAAATATAAACAAAAATAATTTTTCATACCTTGTTACTTTTTCATGTCAAATTTCATAACAGAAAAAAATTGATTTATAAATGATTTTTTTTATTTTTAGTTAATAAAATAAAATTAAAACTAAAAAAAAAACGTATTCGAGCATGTCCGAGCATTGACCACGTGTCCGAAAAAATTGACTGCATATCGAAAATATTGACCGCGTGTCGAACGCGTGTCCAAACGTGTGTCGGACACGTGTCTGACACGCACAATTCCAAAAAAATGACGAGTGCGTGTTTTATACTCTAAAACTAAACTTTAGTAATATAGAAATAAAGCATAATTTTTGCACACCTGAAGTTATAATTAGCAAAGTACTTGCAGGCATGGGCCCTCTCTAAGAATAAGTTCATGTGGGAGGATTCAAAAGATGTTTCCTTAATCATAAAAGAAGCCAACAAATCGCATGGCTTTGACCCCACTGCTCAGTCTATCACCTCATTACATGTGTTTAAGTTTTGTGTACCCGTTTATGCTTTTATTTGTACCGTTTTTCATAAGCAATCATTTACATAACAGGTAATCTCTAGTGAAGTGATATACCATAAAGCCATGAGATCTGAATTGGGAATGTCGCATTAATTGGATCACAATATATAGTGGGCCAGTGATTGATTGCACTACACTTGATTAGTAATCAAATTATTTTAACAAGTTTCCAATAATGCTTCATTCTAAGTCAATTCTGAGAAGAAAGTAATCACAATTCACAGAGCAGTGATAAAAACAGATAGTTTTAAAAAGATATAATGATTTGTATCATCTAAGTAATCACAACATGGCATTCCTTATACCAATGGAAAATGAATACCATGCTGCTAATTGATTTTGGCTTAAGTCCAGGTTTTACCAACATGCAACATTGAAAATTATTTTTCTTAAGAAGTTAGGAGACCACTTTAAAACTCAATTTATTTTATATGCATTTGTGCTTAGTTTATCTCAGGTACAGATTGACATATGTAATCCATAATGCAGCACAAATATTGCCTAGTATATATATACATATATATTTCTTTTCAAGCTGGACACACAAATTTGAACTCAAATTATTTGATACGCGTTTGAGCTTTAGTTTATCACATATACACATTGAAATAGGTAATCTACAATGCAGTACCAATATTGGTTTTTATATTTAATTACTTTCTGCTTTTCGGATTAGCTGGATCAAAATTTAAGTGATTTGCTGCTTCTTCTACATGACGATCCATGCTGCAGCGAACACATGTACAAAATTACTACCAGAAAATTATCTATATTAGAACTACACATAAGTTTGATATATGCTCATCCTGAAATCTCAGTTATTTTCACACGAGATATTTAGACAAGATATAAAACTTACAACTATGATTTTCTTATTTAGAATGTATATTCTCCAACATTTTCTGTATCTTGATTTCCTAGTTTTGTTTTAAGCATGCCAGGGTCAAATTGTTGGCATATACATAATGAGACCTATTTGTTAAGGCAGATTAGCTTACCACACAGGCATACACATCATCACATCCACACAATAGTTTCCCATTTAACATATCTACAGCTTGAAATGACCCTCCTCCATCGCTTCTCTGCATCAGTGATCAAATGACAGTACACATCAAACATATCTAACAAGACAACCAATAACACTATAAAATCATAGTAAAACTTTTCTACCTTGTAATAGTCAACAGCAACAAAATTAGCCCAGCGATTACCAGCCACACTATAACAAGTCGAAAGCATATTTATGAGGTCTTCTGAATTATCTTTACATGTGGCTTGCTTAATTGGAATTGTTCTAAAGTGATTCACTAAAACCAAAGATTTGCTTCTGTCATTGAGTGCTGCTGACTCTGCACGTTTGGGACATCTTCCCTTAACCATCCCATCCTTCCCATCTGCATTCATAAACTCAACATTAACTCAAAACCAAAAACCATTTTGGTGTAAAAAAAAATTGAGAACAGATTGTGGAATGATTATTATATATGCACATATAAATGCTGCTCACACTGATTTTCAACCATATAGTTCCACTGGTAAGCTATTCCTTCACTTTGTTCCTTGTGCCTCTGAGAGCCAAAGACAAGGAGCCTGTAATTCTTAGCAACCATGTCTTTCACTAAGGGCCAATCTTGGCCATCTCGAGGCATGCTTGAGAGAGGAAACAAATATTTCATCAGCCCAGAAGCTTTGAATACCATGGTCAATCCTTTTGGTGCCTCAACATAGTCTTCTAATATCAGTGTCACAATTTCTGTTGGATTTGCTGATAGGAATGTTTCCACTTCCTTGAAAGCATTTATTGCAGGTTCCTATTTTCAAATATTTTCAAGTAATATGTAACTATTTCAATAAAGCTCTTAATAGTTCTCAATAATCAGTCCTAATTGCTTGTAGAGTTTTTAAATTTTAGAGAAAAGCTCTTACAAATCACTTACAAATGCAGTGTACTCATGACACTTCCCTTTAAATGAATGGCACAACCATACATCTCCTTTGTAGTCATAGGTATCCAACATAAGGGCTCGAACTCCATTCTGCATATATTTAGGATTAGAATTGATGCCATCAAAGTTTCTCAAGTTCAACAATGAAAACATTCAATTATACCTCAGTGATCTTACATTTAATTGCTGAGAGATACTGTCTTCTTGATTTATGAAGGTAAATAGTGGAGACCCATTAGGGATTGGCCTTTTTCTATTTGCAAAAGAATTGTGGGTTGTCAGATATGCATATTTGTTGAACGGCAAAGAAGTATTCTGTGCAATTGGAATTTGTAAATTGTAACTACATCAGAAAATTTAAATCATTATATCACAAGGTTTTGTGAGAGAATAATATAAACTATTAAAAAGACTCACACTCAACACTTTAAAGTTTTGAATTTTGGGTTCATGCCCACTTCTGGAATTAAATAAAAAATAAAAAAATTAAGGGGTGTGTTCTCTTGTGTGTGAGGGGTGTGTTAGAGAATAATATAAACTATTAAAAAGACCTCCATCCAAAACTTTAAGGTTTTGGATTAGAGTGATTCTTTACATTTGTTCTTAAAACTGAAGTGCGTGCATTTCCGTATTTATTTTTTATTTTTATGGTATATATGTTCACCAATTTTTTGTTAGATTAAGTCAATTTTGGAATTCTCAAAAGTTTTAAAGGCATATTTATATTCTTTTCTCTCTTTTTTGTTGGTAATAAACCTTTCTTTTTCCTTAAGTAATTGTTAGGCTACTTTCAAGAAAAAATGTGGCACTTGTCTTTAATTTAAGCTATGCAATTTAATAAGTATACATAAAAACCTTAATTTTTAAAAAGAAGTGCTATGAATAATATTGATACCAAAAGCTTGAATGGTCTTGTTGTTGTTGATCTCACACATCTTGACCCCTGAAATTTTAGAGGGCAAGAGCTACAAAATAGGCCTGCTGCACAGTCCCCATTGGACGAGCACTTACCCAAGAGCTGCAAATACAGAGAACTTATCATACTAAACATTGAAAACTATATATATCACTTCATACATGCGCAGCACAAGCAATAATGATATGATGGAAGGGTTTGAATTTCACTCTCAAAATAATTCAACATTAAAAAAAAAATTAAATAAAAATAAATACACATATACATTAATGAAACTCATAATTTTACATATGCTTCGTAAAATATATAAGGACCCAATTGCAACCATGGAATTCGATCATAGAGTAATACCTCGCGTTCTCCATTAGGAAAAGTAGCTGCAGCAGCTGTAACGCTAAGGAAGACTGAAAGAATAACCAATGGCACACCCATGGGAAATAGATGAAAATGTTTTGAGTATTATGGTGTGACGATTAAATATGAGAGGACAACGCATTTATATATAGAATAACATGTATTTGTAATAGAAGCATTATCCGAAGTTATAAATTACTGCATCTGGTAGTTGAAGAAGCGTTTCATAATACAAAGTTAAATGTCAAAGGAAACGTTACTGCTTTATGAACCATCAGAATTTTAGAACATAATACAATAACACTATACATTTCAACTTTATCCAAAAAAAAAAAAAAAAAGCTAGGGAGGACTATACGTGTCCATAACAGTGGTCTTTTCTTTTACACGTAACGTTCATACCCGGAATCTTTAGTTCTTCTTTAAGTTAAAATTTAATTTAAAAGAATAAATTGAGTAAGGAATTAACGATGATCGGTGAAAAATTTGATTTTCTTACATTTTTATAAAACATATAAATAGAAACATAATAAATTATGGATTTGTAAGACATTATTTCCGCGATTTTCCTATCAATCAATCATATCACTCTCCACTTCACTTTTTTAAGGCATATAAACATGGGAAGGATATTCTAACCATTAAATTATGTTATTATCATGTTACTACCAATCAATCTTACCATTAAATTGATTATGTTGATCTAACGGTTATATTTATTTTCATAATTGTATGGTTATGATTTTTCAAATTTAATACTTTATATTTATTTCCACCTTTGTATGGTTATGATTTTTCATATTTAATATTTTCACTTTAAATATAGGGAATCATAATTGTACAAAAATGAAAATAAATATAACTGGTGGATCAACATAATCGATCTAACGGTGAGATTGATTGGTAGTAACATGGTAGTAACACAACTTGGTTGTTACAATATACTTCCTCATATAAATAAAGAGACTTATTATTATTAATATCAGTATCAGTTTGTTTCATCGTTGGATCGATTATGTTATTTGGACGGTTGGAAAAATTAATGAAGAATATATTGATAATTTTATTCATTTCTTTATTATATAAATTATACCAGAACACCTTTTATTAATTCTCCTAACTAACACATATAATATTAGGGTTTGTTTTTTCTGATGTTACTTTAGATAACGTTATCTAATGTTCATCAAAACGACGTCGTTTTGGTACGGAAATTATGGTATTTTTTGTAATTTTAATTTATTTCAGGGTTATAATAGTCTTTATCACTCTAATTTTTTAATTCTTCAACATCAAAACGACGTCGTTTCGATGAACATTAGATAAAGTTATCTAAAGTAACATCGGAAACTTTTTTCTCATAATATTATTGTTCTATTTGTTTTCTATGATCATATTTAGGGTTACGGGGCATATTTATGATATATTTATTAATACTATTATCCCTTCAATATGGGCCCAAATTAATGATGGCCCAAATTATCTTCAACCGGGCCCGGAGACACAATCAAGCCCATGACAAAAACATCTGAGTCGTTACCTGACGGCGTGTTGACGATGAACCTGAAGACCAAGTCCCAGGAATTCAAAGTTCACGGAAACAACACAACACAACCACCAATCTAATTATCAGTGTCTCAGCCTCTTCCCAACAAACTCGGACTCCAAACACAAACAGACAAACATGCCAACCCTCTCCAATTGCTACACCATGCAAGATGCATCCCAACACAACACCAAAGATGATTGCTGGATCGTTGTCGATGGAAAGGTATCACCTTTTCCATAAACCATTTCTTTCTTTCTCAAATTCCCCACCTGGGTCTTTCCCTCTTGCTTTCTTCCCTTCTGTTTTTCATGTCTCTTGCATAAAAACTCTGTCTTTGTGTTCTGTCCTATGATAATTGTATTTTCATTTTTTATTTTTATTTCTTTTGTCTTTGTTGCTGTTTAGTATTCCTTGTCCTTTGGGGTGTGTTTTGCTACAAGAGAAAAAACTTTGTGTCAGGGAATCATGATATTCAGTAATATTCAAAAGAAATCCAATTTACCAGAAATTATATAAGAAAAGTTGTTTGGTAGAGGTAACTATTGCCGGGAATATTTAATAATTTTACAGAGTATATGTTTGGTTGTGAGGAAAACATTAGTGATAATATATATTGATTTTACAAAACTAACCTTAACTTTTTAAAACATTTTCCCTTCCCTCAGTAATTTGACGTGTGTTGGGAGTATTATTGTCTCAAAAATATGTTATCTGTTTTCCCTTCCGCGTCATGAAAACTCGCCTAATTTCTGATAATCCAAACAGTAATTTTTCTTTATAAAATGTTTTACCGGTAAAGCTTGGATATCCAGAAATTGATTTTTGATACTTTTACCAAACATGGGAATCGATGTTTACAAAGAAGATTTACCGGTAATCCTTGTGATACACTTGTACCAAACACCCTGTAAGTGGATATAAGTGGATAAACAGTAAGTGGATAAACAGATATACTTTTCTTTATAAACAGTAATTTTTCTTTATGCCATGTTTCTATTTCTACTTGTAGTTATCAGTTCTTTTATATGTTTGCCACTCTCTGTAAAGTTACATGGAGTCAAGAAGCTGGTTAAATAGGGAATGGGGGGCAATTTGTTGTAAGGCCGGTGGAGTGGTAAAGTTGTTTCTTTATGACTGAAAGGTCACAGGTTTGAATTCGGGAAACAACTTCTTTGCAAGCATGCAAGGGTAAGGTTGTGTACAAAGATTGCCCTCACCTCTATCCCTGTTAGCCGGGGTTTAGTGGGGAGTGGTTTTATTGTAAGTCACAGTAATTAATTGTTACACATTGGTTATTGTTTGTTAGATTTCCTTTCCTTTATGAAGCAACTAACCTACCTGTTGCTACGATGATTCGTGATAGTTTCTTTTACCTATAGCTATTGGTGTTCCGTCATGTGTGTGGTATATGGTTTGAGTAAGTGGTGTTTGAAAGCACTTAGCTGCCCATATAGTGGTGACTTCTGTTCTGCACATTATTAGTGTATTATTTGTACTCGTAGTCCAGTTAAAGTTGATGTTTAATTGTGGCTTGGTAACTTATCAAGATAAGGAATTCTGAAACATGCATTAATGATATTTTTCTGTCTGCATTGCATTAGATTCATTTGTTGTTATCATCTTGCAATAACTTTTAAATGTTAGAATATTGAGATTCTACAAGTCTTATTATTTCAGGAGTTTTATTGTGCCTGTCTTGTACTACAATAGTATTTGACCTAAAAAATTAGTATGAACAAGAGTATTATGTGATTTTTTATATCAAATTTCTCGTTCATTCTATGTCTTTGATGGATTGGGTGCCTTTTTCTTCTTGGGTCATGTTGCTGGCTTGGTTTTGCTAGGATTTCCTCTGCCATTTGCTACATTGAACTGTCTGGTTGTGTGATGATCACCATGTTTTTTTGCTGTTTGGTCTTATTCCTGCATGGGTTACTGTATTATACCCATTTTGGCTATAATTCTTCCAGTTTGGCTATGGCTTGTATTACCTTATTCCTGAATGGGTTGCTGTGTTTATGTCCTGTTTGGTACCATTTTATTCTGATTGCGCTGTTTGATTCTGTTTTTATCTATTCTTGCTTGTTTTCTATATTCTCTCACAATCACAAGCACTTGACTAATCTGATTCAAGGACCTTTAGAGCCAGCTTCAGTTTTTCTCACTGTAGAATTTTCTTCTAATGCTTTTTGAGTCCGTAATTCAAACTTGTGACTATTCTTGCTGCTTGAAGCTTCAAAGTGGATTTCAGTGATGTCTTTTCTGCCTCTTTCCTGGTTTGCCTCTCTATTTGTTACATGCTTTTTTAATTTGCCGATGCAGGTATATGATGTGACGCAATATTTGGATGATCATCCTGGTGGAGATGATGTAATCATTACCGCAACAGGTACTTTCTTATGCTCCTTGTATTTTATTACACTAAAAAAATAAACATTTCCCGTTAAACCCCAAATAGCGAGGGTTGGGTGATAGAAATCCTTGTACGCAATTTTATCTTTGCATATTTGCAAAGAGATTATTTTTCAAATTTGACCTCATTACCTTTCAGTTACAGAGAAACAATCTTATCATTGTTCCTAGCTCGCTTTCGTATATTTTATTACACCATGGACCGCAAAAATAAACTTGGTAAAATTCATCCATTTAAAATCTTAATACACCTTAGTATTTGAAATTTTGTGAAGGGAAAGATGCAACAGATGATTTTGAAGATGCTGGCCACAGCAAAAGTGCAAGAGAACTTATGGAGCAGTATTGTATTGGTGAGCTTGACACAACATCTCCAATTTCCACCAACAAACATTATTCTGAAAATTTGTTGCAGATGATAAAGCATTATTATTTAGCTGTTCCCGTGGCCGCCGTTGGGATTTCAGTGGTAGTTGGTTTCTTATACTTACGTAAGAAGTAATATTACTCTACAACTCTACAATTATTATTTTTTTGACATTGTTGCTACTGAAAATGAATCATTGCAACAAATTTTGTATTGCTTGAAGGATAGAAATTATAAGAATGCTGGCTTATTTCAAAATAATAAGAATTGATTATGTGCATTAACATTACATCGAAGGATTGATCAAGGAATGGATGATCAAACATGTTTTTTGCAGTTTTATTGACTGATTTGTTGGAGAATTTATTTTAATTTTTTTTTCAAAAAGAAAAGGTTCCTCTGTATTTGCTATTTTTGTTTATTTTTATTCACAAAATTTACTATTTTAATATACGTGTATGCCTTTGGAACCTGATACCGTTGTTTAGTTTTTGGATTTTGATTTTGAAAAATCTGGTATATTAACTGTTTAGTGTGTTAAATATATCTCCTCAACATGTACCCATTATGAAGCAATTTCTGCATCATGAACTTTGTTTTGGAGCTGTGAAATTCTGAATCTTATGTGTGACTCTATTAATCCAATGTGTGATACAAAGAAGGAACGTGAGATAACATCTATTCTTCAAAGATTTACAACTAGCTAGTGCACCACGACTTGGAAGATGGTTGCTCTAATGCTTTCTTCTTCACAATACCGGTCACCCATAATAAATAACTTTTAAATTGTATTTCTTTTTCTTTTTTACAAAATAATATTATTTGAGAAATATAGAGTTCAAAAAAGATGCAATAAAATTCTAACTATGTACTTTTAAGTAATTATATTTCAAATTTTTATTTTATTACAAAATAAATCATTTCAATGATTTTGATTTTTACTGATTTTATCTGTTTCTGCTCAGATTTTACGGGTGTCTTGAACAACTCCCATTAATTACTGGTATGTCTTGTTCAAGAATAACGTTATACTGTATAAAAATGAAGGAAATCTCTAAATTAATCTTATAAAATCATTTACAATATTAATTTTTTAAAATTCTCTTGTTATATCAATGTTTTAAAAATATAAAATAATTATTAAAACTTATTTTTTGATATTATCACTTTAATTGTTTATATCAATAAATATAAGAACATGTTAAACCTTCGAAAAAAATTAATAATAAAAACATAAAATAATATCTACAAAAAAGTAAAATAATAATTTCATACTTTTTAAAGGTTTGACAAAAAATTTCTCCATAAAAGTATATACATTATGATATAAAGTACTCATTTGTTCAAATTAAGACAATAAAATTGCATGTATATAACAATCACATGTATTACGTATTTATTTATTTGTTAGAAGTAATATGTATTATTTTACACGTAATAAAATTGAAATAATAAAAAAAGTAATTTTTTTTTTATCTTTTTATATTTTAAACAAAGAAAAAAGTATTTTTTCAGTCACTAGAAATAAATTTATCTCCAGTGAACTCAAAACGACGTCATTGTGATGTTATAAGATTAAAAAATTATAATGATAAAGACTAATATAATCCTGCAATATATTAAAATTATAAAAACACTTTAATTTCTGCCCAAAAAAAATTTATTTTAAACTCACTGAAGATAATTTATCTCTATTGATCGGAGAAATAATTTAAAACGAACTGTATAACTTAATATAAAGAATAATAAAAGTTTGTAGTTTTGTGCTTTTTCTATTCTTAAACTATTTTAATAGTCGAATGTATTGTTTTTTATTTTTATTTTACGTTACGGATCTTGTCTCTGTTTTTCAGCAATGGAAGGAAAGGTAAGTGCAACTTTATGCTGATTTGCCATAACGAAGCTAGACACATGGGACTCACATCACATTCATAACTTCTTTCAGTCATGTTCAGTTCAACCAAGACATAGAAAAATACAATATGATACTAATCATTTATTCAAATTCATTGTTTTCTCAAAGCACTCATGACCCACAAGTAACTTGGCTCATCTCTCAGTCAATAAAGTACTGAAAGTGGCAAAGCACAGAATCAAATTAACACATCTATGGCTTCCCACAACCATATAAAACATGCTTTGGAGAAAGGGTTTTAAGGACTGGATTCCTTTCAAAGAAATTATTTGGCCTCAACTCAAATCCAGTGCTCAATAGTGGCATTAATGGGAAGTCTTCCTGGCATGGAACATGGTGGATTCCAACTACATACCACAGCACAATATCCTTGTTCTCAATACTCCTATTCCTGCAATCATTAATTTGCATTTTCAAAACAAGCATGAATTAAATATATAGAGAAAAGTAGAAGATATTCTTATATCGGTGTAAAAATAATAAGTTTTATATCAAATTTTGATCATTGATTTATTTATATTTAACGGCTCAAATATCTAATAAATCAGAACCGTTAAATATAAATAGATCAATGATCAAGATTGAAAGCATAACTTATACCGGTGTAAAATAATTTAACCCACCAAAGAAAATAAAATTTCAACCCATGACCATAGGCACAAAAGTTAAGCATGCTTACATTTTGGTCCAAATAGCTAATGTATCTTCTCCACGGCTCTGATCAACATATAGTCCACCAGCCCATTTCTCAGTCCTATTATATGGGGTAACCCAAATATTGTAGTTGGTAAAAGCACCTCTGGTTTGAGGGTAATCATCCTCTATCAGAAGGGGATGTGCTGCAGCATTTGGAATCAGACGGTACCCTATATCATTTCCAGTGGAGGTCTTCTTGTTAGGATTCACTAGTGCCAACTCAGAAGGGCTCATCCCAAGCTTGGTCTTTGCATCAGTTTCAGTCTTAACAACTTGAGTTTCAGTTGTCCAATAGCTCTTTCTCTTTGAACTGTTGTCAGTTACTTTCACAGTCTTCAGATTTGTCTTCACAAAGGAGTTGTCTACACCATCAATGTCAAAGTCAAGATGGTATATGTAATAGTGATCATGGTAAACCCCAACGCTGTGTTCTGAGACCAAAGTGCCATGCATATCTTGCTTCATCTCGTCTTTGTGCTTAACATCCACTGCCTTAATTTCCAGCATGCCTGATAGTGATATCTATTGGAGCATGTTGAAGGATCGAGTTAAAATTAGATTATTGTAGAACATTTCCCATTAAGGGTTGTCATTGTTTAAAGTTAAAACTTGAAAATGCATCATACCACAAACATAGAAGTTAAATGTCATTGTAGAACATCTCTCATCATTAAGGGTTGTCATTGTTAAAAGTTAAAATTAATGTGTAATTAGATTCATGTTCCCAACTTATTATAATTAAAAATGACACCTAGCTTAGGGAAACAGTACATACCTCAGGCTTGATTGAGCCACTTGTCTTGAACTCCCAATCCATTACATTATCGTAGTTGCCCACAGTGACCACTGATCTAACCACTAGACTGACATCCGACCTAACTTCTCGTATCTAACAAAAGCCATACATGTCACTTTCATTTCCGACAAATGTACATAAATAAAATAAAAACAATAAGAAAGAACAAACACAAGAGAATAGAAAAAGGGTAATTCAAAAGTTAGCTTAAATAATTTAAAGTAACTTTCCTATACACATAATTGATAAAAGAGACGAGAGATAAAAATTAAATGTTGGGCTCTATATAAAATTATGTGTTTTCAGCTGAATGCATTTTTGGGAAGGGGCTGAATCTTTAGCCATCACTGTTTCCCCACACTTCGGATTAGTCCTATAGCCGGCTCAAAGAGTCGAAGCTCGTGGGAATACTGGAGGGAGCCAACTCGTCTCAAAGAGATAACTAGAGTTGGATAACTCCAAAAAAAAAATAAAAAAAAATTATGTGTAAAAAAGTTATGTTACATAATGTAACATAATAAACATAAAATTCATAGAAAAAAAGTCAAATTATTTAACTGCTTTGGCATATCTCAAAATAAGTATAAAATTCTAAAAAGAGTGTAAAAAGGGTACATAATCCCTGGATCCTATTGTGAAAGTGAACAAATAAAAATTAAGAAAAGGGAAGGGATACACTTACTTCCTCGTTGGGAATGCCTGTTTCTGTATGACGCCAATTGATAGCGCCATAATTTTCAAACACGCAAAAAGCATTCTCCAAGTGTTGTGGGGTACCATCACGCCCCGCATAATATACATCAAAGAACTGAGCGTGTGGGGGACAATCCTGCAAGGGCTCCAAAGAAACCATAGACTGACCAAACCCAAACTCACCAGCATCAAAGAAAGTCTTATAATACCATTCCTCACTTGGGTCTTGGTACGGCACAAACAGCTCTGAAATGTATCCTCTGTATAACACGTGACGATATTTGTGTACCTCAGCATCGTAAATTCTTGCTGTTGAAATTATTATACCAGCTCGTACATCATACCCTATATGAAAATTCCAGTTCGCCCAGCTAAACAAACCACACAAAACAATGTAAGTCAGTCACTACACAAACCATGCTCACGTACGTAACATCTTACCTAATACATATATACTCACTCGTGCCTGTATTCCTTTGAATATAAGTTTTTTCAACAGATTTCATACAATATTTATTGATTCAACCATAATTGGATCACATAATATTAAAAAAATAATGTCAGTCCTAGAGCCAATTGATCTACGAATAAAAGGGGTTACGTCGACATCATGAGGTTAGGTAAGGAAATGAGGGAACATGTTGAAATGAAACACTTTGATAGGAGAAGGGGATATCTCTTGTACGGAAAATTTATTCGGTAGGGAAGAGGATATAACTCGTGTACGGAAAATTCTCTGGGTACTTATTATTAAGGCTTCATTTTTTAAAGTTGGAAAAAATGATCCATTTAATTGCATTTATTTAACCAATTTCTTCGGGAGGGATATTCTTATTAATAAAAAAATTCAGTACCAACTTATAACCTATATAATTATTATTGAATCAAAAAGAAAATGTTAAAACAAATTTGAAGAGTGAAAAAATATTAATTCAATAATAATTAAATAGTTAATAAGTTGATAATGAATTTTTTTAATAGTAAGAATATCCTCGTTCTTTCTTTATAGTTAATTTTTCTTTTAATAGTAAGAATACATAATTATGGGATAATTAGCTGAAGATTTACAAAAGTGTTCTTCCTCTTGTAATCACCATTTCCCAAATACACATATCATTTTTATTTTTATTTTTTTGGATAGATAGATACACACATCATTTTATCTCTTCCTTTCTTATTCCTGTAACTCATGGGTCATAGTAAGATAATCCATGAGAATATGAAAAAACTGAAACAATATTTAACTGTTTTATATGTTGTGTAAAAGCGTTACCTGACAGTGTGGCCTTTGATGGTGAACCCTGGCCCCTCCGGTTGATGGGAAGCAAAAGAATGAAGCTTTGGACCGAATGGTGGTTTCATATGTGAAGCCCTGTATTCGGTGTTTTCTGACTTAGGAACAGGTTCCATAGATTTATCATGGTACTGAATAATCTTCATGTCATGAATATCTGCAAGCATTGTTATTCCATTAATAGGCCTCACATAGATATTAGCAGTGTCTTCCTTCATGAAGCACTCGATCCTCAAAGCCCTTCGGCTCTTAACTTCCCCATACCACCCAACTGTGAAATCAGAACACACCACTTCAGATAGATTCAAACCCCTCTTCTTCACCGACTCAATAAAGGGACCATATTTCAGCGGCAACAGACTGGCCTCGCCTTGTTCATCAACGGTTAGTGTAGGGAAACCATTTCCACGTCGAACTTTGTCAGAGACAATGTTCGAGGATCTTAGGTTGATTAAGATCTCGTGTATTTCGCTGTTGACCATAACGATGACAAAGGCATTTCGTGAGGTTTGAACACGGGAAGAGGAAGATACCCATTTGAGGACAGTGGATTTTTCAGGGTCATCTAGACCAACGTAGTGGAAGTTGACCCTGTGAGTTGAAGTGGGATATTTCTTTAGGACTATAGTTTGGACAAGTGTTATCTCTTGTTTTGATAGAGGGTCAAATGGGTGGTATGTCAGTTTCAGCGGGCCAACAGAGATACTTGTTGCTTGTGTGTGGAAGATGAACAACAAGGAGAAGAAGAGTGTGAGCAGGGACAAGAGCCTCAGAAGTTTCATGGTGCAAGCTGTGTGGCAGTAACTTGCTCTGGACAATGCATAGCTTCTCCTGTTGCCCTTAAAAAGACATTAGATCCTTTCTTTACGATGTACTATTCATTTCCTATGAGATAAAGTTACAATCTACACACACATAAAAAGAAAAACACGTGATTCGTATTTTTTTCTCTCCATGTTCTCTTTACAGAGTTTAATATGAATCCATATATTTTAACCTCTATGTAGGAAATAATCTTATATCTTATAACACGAGGGATAATAAATTTTTCATTTAATTAAAAAATTGTATATAAATTTTTTTTATTTCTCTATTAATTTATTGATTTCCGAATAATCTGATTGACTCGGATAATTTGCTTTGCTTTTGGTTAGAAAATATATGCCATCTGCTACTTGACGATTGGATTAAAAAAAGGAAAAGAAAAAAAAAAAAAAAAAAACTGAAAACTCATGTCAGATAGAGTAAAGTTGGCACTTGACAAGGTATATTTTAGAATCAGGGAGCTAAATAGGTCAGGTATGTTAGGTTTTTTCTTAAATAAATTAGGTATGTGTAAAAAATGTTGAGTATGGTCTGCTCTACTAGTCTGTGTAGATCCCAAATTATAAGTTTAGGCTGATTTATATTTAAAAAATAAAAGTCTTGATCTACGTCTATTAATCTGTTTAAGCATATTAAACAATCAATAATTAAAAGAATAACTAAAATAGTATTATTTTATTATTCAAAATTATTAAAATAATAATTTTATTTATTATATTTTAAATAAATAACATGATATAGGTCGGTCTGTAAGCTTATAAGCCCGACACGTACAAAAAAGACTATGGTCTCTTTTTTAAATAGAATTTTTTAAAAGTCTAAAATTGTTCTATTTTACTATTTATAATAAGCCAAATCTGGTCTAATGTAGACTAGGTCATAAGCCCATGTAGATCGATCTAACTCATTTACACTCCTATTTAGAACTAACCCTGTTTTATTAGTTTTGGCTTGGATCGCCAATTAAACCCTAGCATTAATCCACCTTATATCAGCTAGCTAGGGTCAATTCGTAACATAATCTCGTCGAGGAATCTGTAGTCGTTTCTCTGGAACTGTAATGTAATCTAATCCACTGAAATACAGACAAATAATTTTAGTCAGAATCCTTATTATTATTTTAAAGATAAACACAGAAGGGCAAAGAGAGTTGAATATCCTTCCCTGCTTATTAGTTCACTTCTAGAAACAAAAGTGCGCTTTTTATTCGTTTTATCTGGGGAAGAACATTTTTTTCTTTTTTCTGTTACTAATCAGACAACAATTAATTTATGATAAGTTAACCTAGGGATTTGATTAAGTTTTTTTTTTTTACAGGGAATCGAACCGCACACCTAATACACCCTAAACACACCCAACACCACTAGGGTATCCCTAGTGGTGCGGGATTTGATTAAGTTTGCATATAATATTATTGGGTTTTATAATTCTCATTTAACATGAGAATTGCAATTTTCCTACACACCCTTCGATTTCCGTGCTGACATGGGTCCTACCTATAATTTTTTTTAACACATGGGTCTCACATGCTTTTTATCTCTACAACATGAGATTTCAATTCTCCTTCAATATGAGAATTATAAAACCCAATATTATTTTGACTAATAGATTTTAAGTATATAGTTAAATGTTATCAGTTAAGAGAGAGAGGAAACGAAGATAATGTAATAAGTTGGTTTAAGTCCTTATGAACGCAAAAAGAAAATTGGGAAAGCTACCCTCACCACTACATATGTGTAAAATAACCAAAAAAATTGAATTGAACTGTGAACTATACTTAAAATAACTGATTTTTAAAAATCAGTTCATTAACCAAATTGATTTTTAAAGAACCAGTTCATGAACCGAACTGGTTTTTGTTATTTTATTTCTTTAATTTTTAAATTTTTTTCTTTTCTCTTCTTTTCAGAATAGGGTTGATCCGAATCGGTTTTGAATCGAATCGAACCGTTTCCAACTGAATCGAATCATTTTGAAATCAAACCGAATCTGTTTTGAACCGAACTGAATATTTTTCGAACCGAACCTTTAAAGCAATTTAGTTTGATTTTTCAAAAAATTCAGTTTAATTCAACCATACCTATCCACCATAATATAGATGTTCCGAACAATATTACAGTAACATATGGTTTATCAAAAAAAAAAAATGGATGTAATGAGAAAAAGGTACGTTACTTTCCTTCTTATTTTGTTTTTTATTTTTTATTTGAGAAAAGTTTAAAAAGCCCCCACATTTTCATTTAGAATCAATTACCCCTTGAACACACCACGAGGGAAATTAAAAATAGTGTTTGATGTTATAAAAAAAAAAAAAAATAGTGTTTGAAGTTAACATTTACAAATAAAATAATAGAAATTAAAAGGATAACCAAATATTTGTAAATAAAGGTAATTCAAAAGGAGAACCAAATAGAAACCAAAAAATAAAAATAAAAAAAATCATAGATTAATGGAATACTTTATTTTTTTCAATATTTTTTTCAATATTTTTTTCTTCTTTTTTGTTTTTTTCTAAATAAAAAAAAATATTAAAAGCTATTAAGATGAAGTTAAAATGTTTTATTTCAAGAATAAGTCTTATTATATTTGAAGCATTTAATAACTTTTTATAAATGTTTAATTGTAACAATCCAGTCATTAGATAAAAAGTTTTAATTCAAATATAGTCAATAATTTATTGTATATCTTTATTTTAAAGTATAATATATGTTTAAAACTTAAGTAAATATCAAAGATAAAGTTAAATGCTTATAAATATTTAACTAATTTCAATAATTATATTTGTTAAATTTATAGTCTTAAGAAAGGACAGGATAATATAAGTCTTCATAACCGAGTCTAAAATAAAAGGATTATATGCCACTAATATATATATATATATATATATATATATATATATATATATATTTCTGTCATAAAAGATAGCTTTTGTGACCTTAAAACAAATATTTTTATAATTCTGATTTATTTTTGGTTGCTTACCCCAAACCTAAAATATTGCATTTTGATATAACATTTATCTATGTATAAAGAATAAGATAGATAGATAACATTTATCTCTTATATATAAGAAAAACAATAAACAATATACTAAAAAATTATAATAATAAACAAAGGGTTCTGCTGCATTGCCGGTAGGGATGAAACTAGGTCGGACTGGCCTACAGGGGCTTACGGCTCAGCCGATGTCAGGTCAGATCTGACCTAGTATATTTCGTAAAATAGGCTAGACTTGGATCTTGAAAAAACTTATTTAATAAAAAGGTCGTATGTCTACTTTCACAAGGTCTGGCCTATAAGCCTATAGACTTGCCTATATTGTACTATTAAAATTTTAAATAAAATAGAATAAGTATGTCATGAAGAAAAAATAAAAAATATAAATTAATCAATTGTAATTATTTAAAACTTAATTATATTCACTAATATTTTAATAGATATCTGATTTTATTTTTTATGTAGGAGAAACAAACATCCTAGTATGTTACATTGTGTATATGAATATATTAAAAGATTTTTGGGAGAAGTTATTCTTACTACAAACATCGTGATGTGTTTGTTGGATTCATGTTGTTATTTTAATTTACATAGTATGAATTTGTTTGTTAGATTTGATTAAATATATATTATTTAGTTTGAGCATTTTGCTTTTGAAAGTGACTTAAATGCAGATTATATGAGTTTTGTTATAATTCATGATTCTGTTTGGACGTTGAAATTATGATTTTTGGATTAGCAACAAAATTTTAGTATTTTGTAAAGTTGATTTATTATTCTACTTGAAAGTTAAAAATTAATAGGCTAATGGACTAGGCCAGGCTATTTGTTTTTTTATAAATGGGTCAAACCAGATTAACAGTTAGACTCGTACTAGGCTTGGACCAGACAAATTAAAATTTTTTGACGTAAATTTGAACTTTTTAGAGCAAAACTTGACCTAGTTCAGCCCACTTTCAGCTCTAATTGCCGGCTTATAAAAGAAAAACAGGCCAAGTCTTGTCATAATCACATGCACTTTGCTTATTTAAGAGAATAAAAGAAAATTCCAATTATGAAGGCACTGTTTTTATTTTTTTGAATTTTTTATTTATTGATACACAGGCACTGTTTTTCATTTGATAAATAAGGTTTCGGTGCCGGTCCGTGCGAGTCTCCCCACATTTAATATTATAATAAATAAGTTATGGGACAGTTGAGGCCATATAATATATATATATATATATATATATATATATATATATATATAATAATAGGAATAACATATGTTATTTTAAAAGATAGAAGCTTATATCTTTTTAGATCCTAACCGTTGATTTCCGTCCGTCAACAGTTATAATTTATTGGATCAAAATTATTAATTAATTAATATTAAATTTGGCTCATTAAGTTTGACTCAATAGATTATAACTGTTGATGGAAGAAAATTAACGGTTAAGATATAAAAAGATATAAGCTTATATACTTTGAAAGAATAAATATTTTTCTCATATATAATATTGAAAAAAAATTCGTTTATAATTTTTTTTTACAATTTATACTAAGTATGATAGACTATACACTTATAATTAAAATATAACCTTTCCCGCGATATTATAACTAAAGACAATCAGTTTCCCATTCTACTATTCACGAATAAAGATCAGTCAAAGAATCGTTACGAGACAATTGAGAGTTGAGACAATGTATGCAATATTATAAAATCTAATTCTTTATTCATATAAAGTTGTAAAAGTCTGAACAATAAATTAAGGAATTAGAGTGATTAATGATCAGCCGCCTCTTTTAAAGTTTCAATTATAAATAAGGTATAAATAAAAAATGAATCATTTCATATTTTATTTAATATGATTATGGAAGAATTATAACCACTAAGATAAATTAATGATAGTGATTTTATGATTACATATCCCTCTCTCTTTTTACTTATCATTGTTAATTAATCTTTGCATGATTATAATTCTTTTACATGATATAGTCATCTTAATTAACATATGAGATGATTCACTTCCATATAAATAATATATGTGGTTTAAAATTTATTAATACCACAACAAAAAAACTATCAAATTCAGCATTTTTTTTTAAGAATCTATATAACCTATAAAAGTTTTTTCACTGCTTTCGTCGAGTAACAAAGTTCAATTATTTTGTACATGCATGTTAGCAGCTCTTGTGATTTCATTCGTAACTTTACTATTAACATTTCACATTATAGTAATTATGTTAGAGAAATATAAAATTATTAATGTAGTTTTATTCAATAACTCAAATTTTTAATTGAAATGATTCTTTACACGATATTACAGCTGACGTGACTAACTAGCTGTGAGTTCGATTCTCACCGCTTTCATCTATTAATCAAAATAATTAAATATTGTTGTAGGTGTTATTGATAATTTTATCTTCGGCATACATATACACCAATGAGTAAGTTCTATGACACGTGGTATAAATTTTTGGAAATTTTATCGTAAAATTTTAAAAAGGCGTAACTTTTTGCTCGGGTATTCAAATCAAATGAATTTTTTTTATTTCACGTAATTTTTTGAAATCTACATGCTGGACAAATTTATTTTTTCTTTTTTCAAAAAATACTTCCTTGTGCTCCGTTTGATGTATTTTATATTTGTGAATGATGTTATTTAATTCCTATTCTTATTTTCACTTTCCAACGCTAATAAATTAATAGCGTAGCGGTAAGGCATGATTTTCGCTGCTGCTGAATGAATTTTATTTTATTTTTATATGGGCATTAGTATGACGATTTGCATCATTCATGTTTAAAAAATAAAGTAAAATAAAAGTTGCAATATGTATATTTGAAGTATGGATTGTATTGTCTTATATATACTTATTGTTAATTTTTATTGATGCAAATATTGTGATTATGCTATGAGATTGATTAAGTTATTTTCACACATTATGTCATAGTTTGTTAGTCACCAAAGTGGTCAAACTAAAAGTGTGTAGATAACGTAAAAATCATTTATTTGTGTGTATTATGGTTATAGTTTGTTAGTCACGAAAGTGGCCAAACTAGAATGTTATCGCATGTATAAAATTGTCATTTATCCATGTATTCATTTATTTGTGTGTATTATGGTTATAGTTTGTTAGTTATCAAAGTGGCCAAACTAGAATGTTATCGCATGCATAAAATTGTCATTTATCCATATACTTATTAAATACCAATTACTAATATAAATTGGATAAATTGACGTTGCTGATTATTATAAATGAGGGATTCACCCAAAGGTGAATCATATTATATAATTAGTGACATTGTGTGGCAAATGAGTATTTTGATTAAATATGTTTTGATTATCCAAAGATAACGGATATGTTTTGATTATCCAAAGATAACAGATATATTTAATTGAAAAATATTTTTGTCTATTAATGTTTTGGTATTTGCTTATGACGAGTATATTGTAGTATCTACCCAAATGAGTGCTACTTTGTGCTTGTATGATTTTATTTGAATCATTGCTTAATGTTGTTTATAATGTTGGATTTAAGCGTAACATAGAGAATGAAAATTTTGTTTTCTTGTGGCATAGAAGATTGAGTCATGTATCCAAAGAAAGAATAGTGAGATTGGTGAAGAATGATATTTTGCCAAACTTATATTTTACTGATCTTGAATTATGTGTGGATTGCATTAAAAGAAAGCAAACCAAACATAATAAGAAAGATGCCACAAGAAGCACCCAGCTTCTAGAGATTATACACGGTGATATTTGTGAACCTATGGACACTCCAGCTTTTAATGGAGAAAAATATTTCATTACCTTTATTGATGATTTTTCACGTTATGATTACATCTATTTGCTTCATAAAAAATCTCAATCTGTAAATGTCCTAGAGACATTCATTAAGGAGGTTGAGAGGCAATTAGATAAAAAGGTGAAAATTATAAGGTCAAATAGAGGTGTGGTGAATATTATGGTAAATATAATGTATGTCAGAAACACGTAATTGAGCTCAAAGTTTATCTGATTTTACCACACGTAGGAACAAGTTTGCCATTGTGGCATTTTTGCAAAAATTTTACCTTCCATGACAATGACATACCGGTAAATTTATTTTAAAAAAAAGAATAATTATATTTTTTGGTCCTCAACAAATTTTACGATACCCGCTTTAGTTCTTAGCAAATAAAAAGGCCAATTATGGTCCCTAAGAAATTCAAAACGGATCCATTTTAGTCTTTTTGAGAAACTAATATGGGTCTTTTTTGAACTTGTGGAGGATCACAATTTCAACTAAATGGGTCTATTTTGAATTTCTTATGGACCACGATGAGCCTTTTTATTTGCTAGGTACTAAAGCGGGCATCGTAAAATTTACTGAAGACTAAAAAGTGTATTTACTCTTTACAAAATGTGACATTATGGTTAATTTCCCCGTCAACACATAGCATCATACCTTTCCACATATGAACCATGGTGCTATTATAGTTTATTGAACGCTTTCATGATCTCCATCGTCTTGGTTAATTGGTGTGTGCCACAACTTCAGGTACGTACCTTACCGCTACGCTATTAATTTAGAATGTGCCATCTACCGACAAAATTTTGATGCATCGGATATATTTAAATGAATAAAAAAAATTTCAAAAATAATTTTCAAAAATAGAGAAAAAAAATGTACTCAATTATTTGATCCACCAAACTTTTGTCCGCCATCTACAAGTACAATCTATCCTCGCAAGTCGCAACCAGTTGATCATAGTACATCCATCATTGAAAAGGCCAAAGAGCAAAAGAGGCTACAATCACTTTTGGACAGCAACGTTCCACGATGCAGTTTCCAACGCTAAACGAGTGGACATTGGGAGCTTTCTGTCCTCCGAGGACATGGATCCTATGCAATTCAAGAATATACCCAGAGTCTTTATACGGATGGCTTTTTCATCATACAAAAGCAAAATATTAAATAAAATATCAAAAAAATTAAAATTTAAAAATATTTATTAAAATAATACGTATTTAAGGGATGCACAATCAAATCTTCCATGGAATTGGAGCACTGACGGACTCAGAAAATTTTATTTGTGTCTGCACAATTAGTGGTGAGGTTTCGGGGACAGCGTCCTAAAAAAAAAAATTTAAATTTTTTTAATTGTATTAAAAAACAAAAGATATAAACAAAAAAAAAGAAAAAAAACTTTATAAAGGTGATTCTTCTTTTGTTATTTTTTTCATTCTCAATATTACA
>NW_026899060.1:0-68558 GCF_033153095.1 Gastrolobium bilobum
TATTTAAATGCAAAGAACAATGACTCTTGAGTGACTAAAAATAATTAGTAAGCTGTAAGAACTTCTCTTTTATTTTTTTATCATTTTTCATCGTTTCAACTAGCCTGAGCAGGACTCAGCTTTGATGAGTGAAAAGCCTGTAATGTTTTGAATAGTTCCTGACTATTATATACTCAAAGTCAGTTGAAGTAACCCAAATTCTTTATGAAATTGGTTTCGCCTTCAATATCATAAGAAATGTCTTGCATCTTCTGTGCCTAGTAGAATTCCTGCTCATTTATGATGCTTTCAATTTCCTCCCTAGTCACTAGCTCTTGATATTTAGGAAGTGTGGGGGCGGTCAGCTATTTATATGCAAATTTGTTGGATTCATAATAAAAACTGTGATCTTCCGCCTTAAGATTGTTGGGTTCTAAACTGAAATGTGGTGTTAATAGACAAGGACAACGGGTGGTAGGATGGTATTGGGAGGAGTCCATCTCCTTGAATGGAAATCTGAAAAGACTTTAGTTTGTGAGTTCAGAGATATAATGCTAGAAGTGAAGGAGGTTCCCTTCAATATATACTGGCTAAAATGTAAGGAACTCCCTTTTACTATAGGTCAATTGCAGAAACTCCACTGTGGTTCAAAACTGAGCAATTCAACTCCTTGAACTCACTGAACCTGGTTTATTGACTCCATTCAAGGGGGTTTTCTGCATATGCACAAGAGGTTAAATTTACACTACTTTGCATGGTTTGATAATTTTAGGAAGAAGTTTCTAGTTCAACTCAATACTTCACTAATATAATGAAAAGTATGAAATTCATATTTCATAGACCCCTGAACTTTTATTTATAGGTCGCCGGATCATTAAGTGGCTTAACTAATGAATTTTGACTGACTATCTGACTATGTTTTATTACTTATACCCCTTAAGTAATAAGAAACTTGTAGAAAATCAGAATTCAAATATGTTTCCGTTTTTATTTCCTATTAATTAGGATTGATTATGATTGATTAGGATTGATTGTGATTTATTAGAATTAATTGTGATTAGGATTGATTAGTCATCGCTGAGTCATTCTTAGCGATTCTTTCTTGTATAAATACACACTCATGTAATTTATTCAATATCAATATACAGAAACCTTTTTTCAATATGGTATCAAGAGCGGGTTCGTTCCTACCCTAAATCAGCCACCTTCAAGGCTGAAATCATCCAAAAAAACCACCCAAACACAATTCAACCTAAACCCAAATCTCAGAAACCATACCTACAGACCTCCAATCGAGAAGGTGGAGGTACCATTCAACTCAGAAGGCTCCGACGAGTTGAACGCAGCCGGACCCGTCGCCATCAGACTGCCCACGCGCCGCCACACGCGCGGCCACTCTCCGGCGAGTGGCCTTACCGGACTCTTTTTCCGGCGCGAGCTGCCCAGAACTCCTCGTCGGCCTCTTCTGTCCCTGTTCCAGTGGTCAGATATAAAATCGGAGAAATTTTTTTTTTGGATCCACGGTCAAACCTTCGCTTTCTATTCATGGCTTCCTCGAATCGTTCTTCTGCCTCCTCATCTGCCCCAAATTCTCAGCCCTCTGGAGACAACTTAGGTTTGCAGATCACTAATCACCGGTTGAACGGTAAGAATTTTCTGCAATGGTTTCAATCGGTTAAGTTGGTCATCCGGGCAAAGGGTAAGATGGGCTATCTTGAGGGAAAAATTAAGAAACCTACTGAGGATTCTCCTGATTATGACAATTGGGAGATTAATAATTCCTTGGTCATGGCTTGGCTGACTAATTCCATGGAACCACAGATTGGCCAAACCTATCTGTTCTTCAATACTGCCAAGGAAATTTGGGATGCTGTTCAACAAAATTATTCAGATCTGGAGAATACCTCTCAAGTCTTTGAACTGAGAAATAAGTTGAGAGACTTTCGTCAAAGGGGTATGACTATTACTGAATATTTTACTGCACTAACAAATTTATGGCAGGAATTGGATCTTTATTATGCATCCGATCTTAAAGGATTGGAAGCTAATACCCAATTTAAAAAACACTTGGAGAAGGAAAGACTGTATGATTTCCTTGCCGGACTCAACCGAGATCTTGATGAGGTTCGTGGTCAAATATTAGGGCAGTGACCGTTACCCTCACTTGCTGACGCCTTTGCTGAAGTTCGTAGAGAAGCCAGTAGACGGAGAGTTATGCTGAGAGAAAAAGAGTCGCTTGATAAGTCTGATGATATGTCTGCATTAGCTGCCAACCGTACCATTGACCGTTCCTCTTGGAGAATCAAAACAGGATGGTCATCCATGGTGCACCCACTGCAATAAAATAGGTCATACTCGTGGGAAATGTTGGGAAATCCACGGGAAACCTGCAAATTGGAAGCCCAAAGGACAAAATAAAGGTCGTGCATATCAGATCTCTACTGATGACAAGGTTGATGAGCCTCATGCATCCTCTGACTCTGATGGTGTCTTTCTTAGCAAGACTCAGTTTGAACAACTTCAGAGACTTTTGACTCAACCTCTTAAGGCCACTAGTAATGTGGTCCAGCAAGGTACAACTTTCCATGTTGATAGTCAAAATCATTGGATCCGTGATTCTGGAGCCTCTGATCATGTGACAGGTAATCTTGGCTTGTTTTATTCATACACTCCATATTCTGAACCCTCAAGGGTCAAGATCGCCGATGACAGTTTTTCCCAGATTGCGGGACACAGAACCATTAAACTTTCTGAGCTGATTAATTTGACATCAGTTCTTTATGTTCCTTCTCTGTCTTGTAATCTCATTTCCATAAGCAAGCTGACTTCTGAGTTGCATTGCTTTGCTAAATTCTTTCCACATGGTTGTGTTTTTCAGGAACAGGACTCGGAGAGGATGATTGGCAGTGCTAGAGAGGATGGTGGACTTTACTACTTTGAGGAGGATGTGACTCATGAAGCTGTTTTCGTAGAAAAAAACTCTATGTTTCCTTTTGATTCATGTAATGATGTTATGCTGTGGCATCGTAGGCTAGGCCATCCAAATTTTATTTATCTTCAGAAGTTGTTACCAAACTTATTTATTAATAAAAGTCCTAGTTTGTTTTCTTGTGATATTTGTCAACTTGCCAAGCATACTCGTGCTCATTATCCTTCTAAAGTTCACCATGACTCTTCCTCATTTTCCTTAATTCATAGTGACATATGGGGTCCAGCCCGTGTTAAAAATATTTCAGGTACTCGATGGTTCATTACCTTCATTGATGACCATTCCTGAGTTTGTTGGGTATATCTTCTAAAGGACAAGTCCGATGCAGCATCCGTGTTTACAAAATTTCATGTCATGGTTCAAACCCAATTCCAAGTTGCTATACA
Organism: Gastrolobium bilobum; assembly: GCF_033153095.1. Lineage (NCBI taxonomy): Eukaryota > Viridiplantae > Streptophyta > Magnoliopsida > Fabales > Fabaceae > Gastrolobium > Gastrolobium bilobum. Next base: position 3,355 of record NW_026899060.1, read on the forward strand.
AATTCTTCGTACAGATAATGGCAAAGAGTATTTTAACTCTATTCTTGGAGAATATCTTTCCCAACATGGCATCCTTCACCAAAGCTCGTGTCCTGACACACCCCAACAAAACGGAGTTGCGGAAAGAAAAAACCGACATCTCCTTGAAGTTGCTCGGGCTCTTATGTTTACCACGAGTGTTCCTAAATATCTTTGGGGAGAGGCAGTTCTCACGTATCTGATAAATCGAATGCCATCTCGCATTCTAAAATTTCAGTCTCCTCTCTTTAGTCTTTTTCGTACCTTCCCTTCCTTCCGAGGCGTCTCCTCCTTACCTCTCAAGTTATTTGGTTGCGTTGTATTTGTCCATATTCCCTCCCATCAACGGTCTAAGCTTGATCCTAAGTCTCTCCAGTGTGCCTTTATTGGTTATTCTCCTACTCAACGTGGCTATAAGTGTTATTCACCCTCTCTTCGTAAGGTCTTTGTCTCTATGGATGTCACCTTTTCTGAGAATGATCCTTTCTTCCCCGTGACTTCTCTTCAGGGGGAGTCTATAGGAGTAGATGAAGATCAGTCATGGGAACCTGCTGATGCCACAGTATTACCTCTACTTTTGGAAACAGGGGGAGCTACAGAATCCTCATCGTCAGGAGCCTCCTCAAAATGGGGACAAGTTTATAGCAGGCGAAAGCCTCCTCAAAGTTTGAATAACCCAGAGCCTCTACACTGCCAGGATTCTGAACCATGTTCTAGTTCCAGCACCCTAACACTTGAGTGCCATGGTGAAAATGATCTACACTTGCCTATTGCTCTCAGAAAAGGTACTCGATCTTGTACTACTCATCCTATTTCTAATCACATTTCATATGGAAAGTTGTCCCCAGGGTTCCGTGCTTTCAATACTATGTTGGATAGTACAAAGATACCGAGAAATATACATGATGCTCTCGATGATAAAAAATGGAGGGATGCTGTCTTTGAAGAAATGAATGCTTTAGAAAGAAATGGAACTTGGGAGATAGTGACCCTACCCAAGGGAAAACAGGCAGTAGGATGCAAATGGGTGTTTACAATAAAATTCAATGCAGATAATAGCATCAACAGATACAAGGCAAGATTGGTTGCAAAGGGTTTCACTCAGACTCATGGGATAGATTATCATGAGACTTTTGCTCCGGTTGCTAAAGTCAATACCATCCGAGTTCTCGTATCTCTTGCTGCCAACCTAGATTGGCCTCTGCAACAGTTAGATGTGAAGAATGCATTCCTAAATGGTGACTTACATGAAGAAGTCTATATGGATCCTCCACCTGGTTTTGAAAAGGGAAATGGATCAGTGTGTAAACTAAAAAAGTCTTTATATGGATTGAAACAGTCTCCAAGAGAATGGTTCGACAAATTCACACAAGCAGTCAAAAAAAGAGGCTTCATTCAAGCACAGACTGATCATACTCTCTTCCACAAACATTCTAAGGATGGTAAAATTGCTATTCTTATTGTATATGTAGATGATATAATTCTTACAGGTGATGATATTGAGGAATTGAACACCTTGAAGAAATTTCTAGCAGCTCAATTTGAACTCAAAGATCTTGGCACTCTCAAATATTTCCTTGGTATGGAAGTTGCTAGGAGAAAAACAGGCATCACTCTCACACAAAAGAAATATGTTCTAGATCTTTTGTTGGAAACAAGAATGTTAAGGTGTAAGCCTGCTGAGACACATGTGGAACCTAATACCAAGTTAAGTATTGAAGATGGGAATGAGGTGGATAAAGAACAATATCAGCGATTGGTTGGTAAACTAATTTACTTATCTCATACGCGTCCTGACATTGCCTTTGCGGTGAGTATGATTAGTCAATTCATGCACTAACCCATGGAGAAGCATCTTAGTGCAGTCTATGGGGTGCTTAGATACCTCAAGAACACTCCAGGAAGAGGATTATTCTTTAAAAAGGAGTATAAAAGGACAATTGAAATCTACACTGATGTAGATTGGGCAGGCTCATCAGTAGACAGGAGATCTACCTCAGGCTATTGCACCTATGTGTGGGGAAATCTTGTTACTTGGAGAAGCAAAAAGCAAACAGTGGTTGCAAGAAGTAGTGCTGAAGCAGAATTTCGAGCTTTAGCTCATGGAGTTTGTGAAGGAATATGGTTGAGAAGACTTCTTCAAGAGTTGAAGATTTCATATTCCCTACCAATAAAACTATATTGTGACAACAAGGCAGCTGTTAGCATTGCTCAAAATCCTGTGCATCATGATCGAACAAAGCACGTGGAAGTTGATCGTCACTTCATCAAAGAAAAATTAGATGATGGAAGTGTGCGTATGATATATGTTCCAACCAAAGAGCAAACTGCAGATATCCTTACCAAGGGCCTACACCGTCCAGCATTCGAAGACTTGATTGGCAAGTTGAGAATGATCAACATTTATCTCCCAACTTGAGGGGGAGTGTAGAAAATCAGAATTCAAATATGTTTCCGTTTTTATTTCCTATTAATTAGGATTGATTAGAATTGATTGTGATTTATTAGAATTGATTAGTCATCGCTGAGTCATTCTTAGCGATTCTTTCTTGTATAAATACACACTCATGTAATTTATTCAATATCAATATACAGAAACCTTTTTTCAATAAAACTAGTTATTATTTTGCATCACCAAATTTTTTGCTAATGAATTGTGAATTTCAATTTTGATTCCTGTTGATATCTTTCTGACTTGGTAAAAGACTATACAAATCTCACTATTCTAAGGTTCAGCTTGGTGTCCTTTTTTAAAATGGGGTAAAAAATTCTGGGATGTGCTTTATATGAAAAACTTCATGACGAACCCATCCTTGAATTTTTAGCCACAAGTTTAAAGGGATATCAAACTGACTGGGATAAATCACTTGCTCTAAATTCACAATTTGCTAAACATGTTTCTGCTATATTATTGTACCATAGACTGGAATTTGAAATTGTTGCTATGAAAAAGACGATTCTGTAAAAGAAAATTTTATTCAGAAATCAAAATGTCCCCCTTACATAGACTTAGAATCCATACTGTTTATAGTGATTCTTAAAAGATATTGTTACACAAATTCGCATCTTCTTTTTCAGAAATATATATCACTGTTTTGCTCAAATATTTTTGTACATCTTAATTCTGAGCTTTAGAACTATTATTTTGTCTAGTGAAGCTTTCATTTTCCAGTTCAACTAACATGGTTAGTGTTACAGTTAAAAGCATTTGACACTGGGTTGGATGCTAGCCCTGTGACCATGATGATGGGGGAGCAATCTGAGATCAAGAGAAGGAGAGCAGCAACAAGGAAGAAGAACATTGAGTTTGAGTTCTGTAAGGTCTGCAATATAAATCACGACCATGGTCTCCGACACAAGTACTTCCCAAACCACAAGAAATCCCTCTCCACCTTCCTCTCTCGTTTCCGAAACAAACTCTCTGATGTTCGCGTCTTCCTGAACACCCCTAGCCCTCTCAATTCCCAACTTTCTTCTCGCAATTGCTTGTGGTGTGTTTTCTGTGACCAAGATATCCAAGAGCGCTCTAGTTCCTTTGCCTGGTATTGAATTTTGTTTTCTGCAATTCAATTTCAAATGGAAGTTAGTCAAGATTTCCTTTAGCTAGACTGTAATTTTTAATTTGTTCTTGTGGCAGTGCTAATGTGATTCGTCACCTAGCAAGTGTTGAACATGTGAAAAATTTGAAGCACTTCTTCTGGAAATATGGTGGCGCCATGGATCAGTTGGACGCATTTAAGGTTTCTAACGATGATTTAGCTAAGGTGCTGTAAACATTATATCAATCTTATTTTATATGTTTTCGGAGCTTTAGGGAAATTTAAAACAAAATCTCTGATTTATAATTATCAGAGTTTGAGTGAGAGAGAGAGAGAGAGAATTAGAGAAAGAGCCATTGATTTAACTGAATATTCAGGTTGTGAGAATGATACAGAAGAGCTTTATTTATAGAGCAAACGAGAGGACTCAGATCTGAGTCAGCATCTAACTAGCATCTAACTAACATCTAAACAAACTAACACAAAGATAAGAAGCCATCTGATGCAGACGAATGTACAGAAATAGAATCTAAAGAATTACAAAGCTAAGTGAGCTGTATCACTAATACCCTCCCACTCAAGGAGGCTTGGATAAACTATCCAAGACCTTGAGTTTGGATCGTAGTTCAGCAAAGCGAGCACGGGAGAGAGGCTTTGTCAGTGTATTAGCAACTTGATCAGAGGAAGGAATATGTGTCACCACCAATTCCTTATTGAGGGCACGTTCACAGACAAAGAAGATATCAGGCTCCATATGCCTCGTGCGGGCATGGAGAACATGATTACGAGTAAGAGCCACTGTGCTCATATTGTCACAAAGCACTGAGGAGTAGCTAAAGGGATATGAAGTTCCCTAAGAAGAGAATGGATCCATAGGATTTCAGTACAAGTGGTGGCTATACTGCGATACTTAGCTTTTGTGCTAGAACGAGCAACCACAATTTGCTTCTTGGACCACCATGATACAAGGTTAGGACCAAGAAATATGTTGGCACCAGATGTTGAGCATCTGTCATCAGGATTTGATGCCCAATTAACATCACAAATCGTTGTGAGAGACAAAACACTAGTAGAATAGGCTGTGTTGAGCTGCAAACCAAAAGAAACAGTCCCCTTCAAGTAGCGTAGGATTCTTTTGACAACAGCCCATTGCTTCTCTAATGGTTGATCGATACATTGACAAATTTTATTCACTGCATAACTGATGTCAGGTCTAGTAATAGTGGCATATTGGAGAGCACCAACAGGTCTATAGTGATGGGGATCAGGGTAGTAATGAGAACCAGCCCGAGAAAGTTTGCAGCTACTTGGCTTAGGAGAAGAGATGCCTTTAGCTTCTTGCATAAAAGCTCTAGTGAGCAAATCGCGAATGTATTTAGACTGAGACAACATCAGAGAATTTGAGGAAATCCTTTGGACTTCAACACCAAGAAAATAATCAAGATTACCCAGGTCCTTGAGAGAAAACAGAGAATGAAGTTGTGAGACAAGCTGAGCAATGAAAAAGGGACCAGTTCCAGTCACTATGATGTCATCAACATAGATAAGAACATAGATGCATCTTGTGGAAGATCGAAGAGTGAACAATGAAGGATCACAACAGTTGGCGTTGAAGCCGAAAGAAATAAGAGAACTATTTAGTTTATTGAACCAGACTCTTGGAGCCTGTTTTAGACCATAAAGAGCCTTGTTAAGTTTGCAAACCAGTGATTTATTAGAGTCTTAGATGCATCAAGGATGAAAATCAAAAACTTCTGGTGAGAGATGAAGATGTAAATGAAAGATGGTTGAAATACTTCAACAAGCTGTTTAATGGGGATGGAAATACAAGCGAGGTGGACTTAGAGGACGCGTATGATGATATGAATAGAAGATTTGTACGCAGAATTAATACACATGAAGTTAAGGAGGCTTTAAAGAGGATGAAGACTAATAAAGCCTTGGGGCCTGATGGTGTCCCTATTGAAGTGTGGAGAGGCCTGGGGGATGTGGCAATAAAATGGTTGACCAATCTTTTTAATAAGATTCTCCAGACGAATAAGATGCCTGATGTATGGAGGAAAAGTATGATTGTGCCTATCTACAAAAACAAGGGAGATATACAGAATTGTTCAAACTATAGAGGCATTAAGCTAATGAGTCATACTATGAAGCTGTGGGAGAGGGTTATTGAACATCGCTTGAGGAGAGATACCAAGGTTTCTGTAAATCAATTTGGATTTATGCCAGGAAGATGTACCATGGAAGCCATTTTCTTGATGCGACAACTAATGGAAAGATACCGAGAAAAGAAGAAGGACTTGCATATGGTGTTCATAGACCTTGAGAAAGCATACGATAGGGTTCCAAGGAAAGTTTTATGGTGGGTCCTGGAGAAGAAAAAGGTTCCATTAAAGTATGTAAAGGCAATCAAGGATATGTATAATGGGGCTACTACATGTGTAAAAGCTTGTAACGGATCATCAAGTTATTTTCCTATCACGGTAGGTGTACACCAAGGGTCGGCTCTAAGTCCTTACCTATTTGCCTTAGTTATGGATGAACTAACAAAAGATATTCAAGAGGAAGTGCCATGGTGTATGCTTTTTGCAGACGATATTGTGCTTATTGATGAGAGCAAGGAGGGTGTTAATAGAAAACTTGAATTGTGGAGAAGCACATTGGAATCCAGAGGATTCACATTAAGTCGAAGCAAGACTGAGTATCTGAAGTGTGAGTTTTCTCTGGTACAAGATGAGGACCAAGAACCTGTGCATCTAAATGGTCAAGAGGTACCCAAAAAAAATGCTTTTAAATACTTGGGCTCCATTTTACAAAATGGTGGAGAGATTGATGAGGATGTAAATCACAGAATCAGAGCAGGGTGGATGAAATGGCGTAGTGCATCTGCATTTTTGTGTGACCGCAAAATTCCCCTGAAGTTAAAAGGAAAATTCTATAAAACGGCAGTACGACCGGCAATGCATATGGAGCGGAATGCTGGCCAGCACATAGGCAACATGAGCATAAGATGGGAGTAGCAGAGATGAGGATGTTAAGGTGGATGTGTGGGTACACAAGGATGGATAAGATAAGAAATGAAGATATTCGACGAAAGGTCGGAGTAGTACCGGTAGCCGAGAAGATGAGAGAACATAGATTGAGGTGGTTTGGGCACGTGATGAGAAGACCCATGGATGCTCCTGTAAGAACAGAAGTTTGTTACCAAGAGCTAAACACAAAAAGAAGCAGAGGTAGGCCGAAGCTTACTTGGGGGAAAGTAGTAAAACAAGATTTAATGGAGTGGGATATAGATTGGCGGACAGTATGTCTTAGAAAGGAATGGAGAAAAGCTATAAGTATGGTGGAGGGTTAGACTCGCTGTTATTCCTATGTTCCAGATGGTCCTTTTTTAGTCCTTTTCCCCTTCATTTCCCCCACTTCTTCTTGTCCCTTTCTTTTTTACTTTTATTTATTTATATATACATATATTTTTATTTCATTTTATTTTATTTTATTATTTTATTTGTGTATTTTTATTTATTTATTTATTTATTTTTTATTTTTTATTTTTTTTTACTTTTTTTCAACCGTTTTGTATCTTTCATGTGGGTTCATCTACCACCGACCCCAATTAATTTGGGATAAAGGTGTTGTTGATGTTGATGTTGATGTTCAATCCCTTGGGTTGAATCATGTACACCTCCTTTTCAAGATCACCATTTAAGAAGGCATTATTGACATCCAATTGCTTAAGAGTACAGCCATAAGTGAGAGCCAGAGTAAGCATAATCCGAATTGTTACTGTTCGAACAACAGGGCTGAATGTCTCGTTGTAATTGTTAGAGATTAATATAAATCACTAAAAAGTGGTTCTTTACATGGTAACAGAGCTTCAGTGGCCATAAGGTCACGAGTTCGATCCTCACCGCCTCCCACTTTCTAGTGGAATTAAATCAAAGCACAAAAAGGTAAACCAAAAATTGGGCCTGTGCAATATCCACACTTCAAGCCCAAAGGGCTCTTGTGTGAGGGGGTGTGTTAGAGATTAATATAAATCACTAAAAAGACCCTCACCTAACACCTTAAGGTTTTGGGTTGAAGTGGTTCTTTACAGTAATTAAACCCAGGTTGTTGGTGGAAAGCCTTTGCAACCAGCCTTGCTTTATACTTATTGATAGATCCATCATGATTTTCCTCAAGTTTGAATACCCATTTGCATCCTATGGCAGACCTATTAGGAGGAAGAGGAACAAGAGTCCAAGTCTGGTTAGCTAATAAAGCATTATATTCAACTTTCATAGCCTCGAGCCAAGGTGGACTGCTCAGCGCCTGTTTGACTGGTAGGCTCAATGTGAGTGAGAAGAGCTTGAGCTCTAGCTAATGTCTTTGATCTGGTTTGAATAGAATGTACAAGAGAAGTAGGTGTAAGAGGAGATGTAGGTAAAAATTCTGAAGTAGAAGACTCAGGAGAAGAAGATGATGTGGAGACAAGAGAACTATCCAACTGTGAGGGAGATGGTGAGTTTCAGTAAGGGGCTAAATTTGTATGACTAGGTGTAAAGGAGGATGCTGAACCTGATGTATTGGACTGTATAGGACAGTGTGACTGACTAGGAGATGATTTTGCAGTAGGAGAACTTGGTGCATGAGCATTTTGGGAATTTGGTGTTTCAACATGCTGAGTACTCGATTCATCAGCACTTGGAGTGGCAGAAGATAAATTATGGTGTGGTGACATGTCTTGGACAAAGAAAGGAAAAGAATGAGTGACAGCTGGAACAGTGGGAACAGCAGGTGTGGACCATGATGTGTGAGAGAGAGAAAATCAGAGAAAGAGCCATTGATTTAACTGAATATTCAGGTTGTGAGAATGATAGAGAAGAGCTCTATTTATAGAGCAAACGAGAGGACTCAAATCTGAGTCAGCATCTAACTAACATCTAAACAAACTAACAGAAAAATAAGAAGCTATCTGATACAGACGAATGTACAGAAATTAAAGAATTACAAAGTAATTACAAAGCTAAGTGAGCTATATCACTAATAATAATGTAGTTGTTGATCAGTTGTTGTTTTTTTCTTTGTGAGTGCAGTGGGAAAAGAGGTGCATGGCCCTAAAAAATGAAGCTGTGTTGTCGAGTGAGGAATGTTGCGGAGCAGTGTTTGGACCTTCAAGTGATATCCATAATCAACTCAACAATGGAAAAATTGATAGTTTTGAAAATGTTTATTCCCATTCTGTAGAATCATATTCTCCGAATGGTGTTTTTCCTTTACAATGCTATACGAATGAGTATCAGGTATCCTGTTCAGGACAATCTGGAGTTGGCAATACCGGCTTGTTAGATATTGATACCTCTTTTTTAACTTCGGAAGCGTGCTCTGGTGCAAATCCTTTTGCTTTGCAAGATTTTGCTGGTAGGCGTATCCTGTCTATTGGAAATTTCATTTCTTATTCTTTACAACTACCATCGACATGGGGGATTCATTAAAAATGGGTCTTATCTTCTTTGTGCTTATATTGTCTCAGTTGAAAGAAGCCATTCTGTCCCTTGTAATGGTAGACAATGGTCAGGTGATGGTTACTCTTGTAATAAAGGGGTAAGTTCCATGGGTGTGTGTTTTTTTTGGTCGTAAGCTTTGAGTGTTTCACATACTATTTGAGTTTCACACTTTCAGCAGTGGTTGGTATTGGTAACCTCATTGTTTTACAAGATCAATATATCTGAAGTTTCGCCCAATTTTTAGTTGTTATCTAATTTTCATGTCTTGATGATCAAGTATTATAGTTTGCTTCTTACAATGTATGCTAGTACTTATAAATTATAATCTCTAATTTCTTTTTTTTTAACATTTTTTCTGATTGTTGCTCTCTTCCTGTGTCGTAGCTGTCTAATGAGTAATTTCAACTCTGATAAAAGTATTGCATTTTGTATGAATGTACTAGGTGCGTGACAATGGTAGAATGGTAAGCAGAGAGAGCAACCATAAGGGTATTCATCTATAATTTTGTCAATTTTGTTTTGCTTCCATTCTTATAATACTAAAAAGCTGCAAAGCATATGCCAATTGAATATGTAGTGCACTGTTGCATTTGTACATATATGTAAAATATTTAAGTAATATGAATGCAGAAAAAAGGAAAAAAGGAAAAAAAAAAAACTAAAACTTTACTATGGTGTTATAACTTATTCATAGATAGGCAACAGATGAGTTTGTGACTCTGGTGGTGAACTAGCATGAGTGATGCATTTTCTACTCATGATCCTTGATCCTTCTTCATTTTCAGGTCAACAGATGCTCAGCCGAGTCTCTTCTGTGCCTATTGAAAATGCTGGTGGAAATGTTCATTCTGGAGCACCTCCACCATGGTTTGAAACAACTGAGGGAGTGCAGATATATTCTGAGCCTGTTTCAGTAGACCTTGTCTCCCATTCAAACAAGTCAGGGAAGTCCAAAAAGTTGAATCCAAAACGGGTGGGAGCAGCTTGGGCGGAGAAGAGAAAGATTGAAATGGAGATGGAAAAGAGGGGAGAGACTGTGAGGAATGAGTTTGATGCCAACTGGCTTCCTAATTTTGGTAGAGTCTGGCAATCTGGTAGCAGAAAAGAATCGAGAAAAGAATTTGAGAGAGAGAAAGGAAAGTTACTAAATGTTGAAACTCAATCTGAGATGCCAATCAAGATACAGCCTTATGTCAGCAAAAGAATGGTGAGTTTTATCCTATGTCATACACTCTAGGATCACTGGTCAAGTTTCCTTTGAAACTGTCAGCCAAAACTAGCTTGGTTTGTGCCTGGCTTATGCTGACAAACTGAACTGGCTCTAGCTGCCAAAACTGCAATGTACTCTAAAGCTATTATCATATTGATATTTCTGTCATCAATTTTGTAAATATTCAAACGTGTTCTTTTTGTTTGTTCTTTGCAGCGGATGGATAGTTGTGGTGATTATGCAAATGAGTGAAATTTCTGGTGGCAAACATGTTCAGGGAGTCTACATTATTGTATATGCGCATTTCAGCATCGTTTACATTGGAGGCTGACGAATAAACACAATGAAACATGGTGCGTTCATGTCAATCTTTGAAAAAAATAACACAGTCATTGTGCAGTATTGACCCACAATAATAATAGTTAAGTAAAACAACATGCACTGATCAAGGAGCGATGGCTGTTACCCTACAATGATTGTGGTTATAGTGAATCTATTTTACTGCATTTCATGTGCCATGTGACTTCAATTCTTATTATGGTTGGTCTGCTCAATTTTTGCGCAGTTCTGGGTGTTTGATTTTTTTTTTTTCAACCAGCTTGATTTTGAACGTAAGGGTGGTTGCATTGACATTTAGATAGGCGTTGCTTTGCAATATGTTGGTTTCATCCATGGGAATGGGACAACTTATCCATAGTTGTACAGAATACTTAGATTATTCTCCCCAGTTATTTAAGAGATCTATGTTCAGTATTTTGTTGATAATGTGTTTTAAATAACGTGTCAGCACGAAATGTTATTTTTCATTTCTGTTTTGTATGATGACTATGATTTCTGAGACCTAATTTATTTTGTGTTAAATTATGAATTAATATAAATTCAATCAATCAAATAATAATTTAAAATTATAATAATTCTTAATTTGAATGCAACCTTCTTTTTTTTCTTTTGCAAAGTACAATCTTTTAAAATTCCTGAAAATTTAAAAGTATCATATTTACAATTAATAATAATAATAATTTGAAGATTGATTTTTCTTTTTTGTTTGTTAGAACTGAGAAGCGCATTCTTTACTTGATACAAGGGAAAGAAATATTATAATTATATTGTCGATATGGGTAATAAATTTGAAGTTTTTGAATTTATAAAATTTTTGGAGGATAAGATTTATTTATTTATATTAATTAAATTATGATAGTTTAGTTGACGATTGAAATATTTCAAAAAAAAAATTTGTTCATATTATTAATTATTATTTAATTAAATTAATTTAATATTATTTTTTTACAAATATATAAATAATAATATTAATTTAATATTATTTATATGAAGTGAGAATATGAGGATCTGAAAAGGAATATAATTTAGGATGAACGATATTGTTCTGCTAGCCCATAGTTAGACACTTAGACTGGTCACGCTTTTATATCAAATGAGACTTGTCAATTTCTGCCATGTCTACTACTGCTGAGGGATCTAAGGAGATTAAATTAAACAGTATGACATTTTTGCAGTAACTTCACATGATGGCATATTAATTTTTTTTTCTTCATTATATAGGTAGTTGAGCCCCGTAATATTGTACAAATTTAGCTAAATTTCATTTTTTTTCTCTCACCAAAGAGAACTTTTAGCTCAACAGTGAAAACTTTTCGCACATCAAAAGTGAAACAAAAATAGTAAACAACTATAGTAAAAAAATTAAAAGTATTAACTCTTTTTTATGGAATTATTTTAGTATAGTAGTGCTAGTTTTTTATATTGTGCTTTACACATATTAAAATATTTTTATTACTATTATTTTTAAATTTATATAATTATTCTTCTTTATTTTATTTCTTTAACTTATCATTTAAGGGATGTAATTTTTTTAGTTCGTCTAAAGCGGACACTTGGCATGTCCCCTCTTTGTGGTCCATCACAAAGGAAACGAAAACCAAGTTTTGCTTTAACTTATTTGATAGATAATGTAAATTTTTTTTTTTTTTTTTTGATAACATTAAGGGGCGAAGCCCCGATAATGTAAATCTTTAATAAAAGGGTTTAGTGTTTCTTCTAAATAAAGTTATTATCTACAATTCCAAAATAACATTATTTTAGGGTTTTGAAAAAAAAAATACGAGCATCTTGAGAAAGTTCATGTTACAAAAGAGAAATAAAATTATCAAAATGTCATTTTTTTTTTCAAATCCTAAAGCAATATCATTCCAAATTGCTTTGGATTAGTTATACCCCAATATTTTTTTTTAATCACTTAACTTTCTATGGCTTTTTTATTTACACCCCTTCTTAACACTGTTAGAACATTAACTAAATATATATATTCTACCGTTCTTAGTAGAAAAAATAAAATGATAAAAAAGAAAAGAAAAATAAGACCAAATGTTATGAAAAATTAGAACACTTAATAAAAGGAAAAAATAGTAAAAAAAAATTAAATGTGTCTAAATAAAAAAATGTATAAAAACAGAAAATATAATAAGAAAAAAATAGAAGAAAAAGAAAACACAGTTATGAATTTCCAAAATAGAAGAAAAAAACCAAACATATTTAAAAAAAAAAAATACACCAAGGATAAAAAAGAAAAAAAAAATTAAATTAAATATATTAAAAACTCATGTGATTTCTTTTTATTTTATTTCCTTTTTATTTTATTTTTTATCCTAATTTTTAGTCTTCAGTGTACTTTTTTTCATTTTTTTGTTATATTTTAGTCTTTTCTGTCACTGTTATGATTTTTAATATATTTGATCTTATTTTTTCTGGTATTTTTTTTGGATAAACCACTCCACGGGAGGGAATGCTCTTCGGAGCGAGTTTGGCAATAAATCTTTATAGCCTTTCCAATGATGTATTAGGGAGAATCGAACACATGCTCTCACTCCAACTTGTTGAGTTTTCATGTGCCAACTGAGCTACCATCATTTGATTTCTTCTATTTTTTGTTTTTATTATATATATTTTTTTATTTTGACACATTTGATTATTTTTTTTTACTATTTTTTTCTTTTAGTCTTTTATTAAGTGTTTTAAATTATCATAATATTTGGTTTTGTTTTTTTTATCATTTTATTTTTTTCTTCTACAAAGAGTAGAATAATTATACTTAATTAATTTTCAAATAGATTTAAGGAAGGGTGTTGATGAAAAAGACCATGGGGATTAAGTGAGTAAAAAAAAAAAACACTAAAAGTGATTCAAACAATACCACATGAGATTTTTTAAACTTTTCCCAACAGATAATTTTATCGTCTCCAATAAGGAAAAGTGGAAAACACTTCTTTCATATTAAAATATATTAAATTAAAGGAAAAAGTGTTTGTCATTTTTTTTTTTTTTTGATAACATAAGTGTTTGTTATTTTAAATGACATAAAGTTATGTCATTTTAAGAGAGATAGACACAAAATAAATTTTTTATTTAAATTTAAATAAAAATCATCCACTTTCTCTCTCCCATGATTTTTATTTTCTATGTCTATCTCTCTCTTAAAATGACATAATTATATCATTTAAAATAACAAACACAAATGCCCTAAATTAAATTATTATATTATTCATTCAACTTGTTGAGATAACACCTTACAAATTTCATGCATTAATAATTTGATTGACACATTTTTTAATTAATGTATAGATTGTATAACTACAAAATCACTTGACAATTATCGTAATTGACTTAATAAAATCAGCATAAAATAATAATAATAATAATAATAGTAATATTAAAATTAAAAAATAGTTATATTTGAAAGTAAATAAATGACTAAGGTGCATGATTAAAGTCAGCAGTAAAAAATATTCTTATATAATAATAGCTTAAAACTCATAAATAACATAAAAAGTAATCTCAACTCCAGTTAAATATTATATATAATATCATTAATACAAATTAAGTTATTTTAATTAAAATTGAAAAATTAAACAATCATAACCATGCTCATTAATGTAAAAAAAATTAGGGCAAATTACATAATACCACCTTCTACTTAGATGTTTTTTCAAAAAACCACCATGTACTTTCAATTAAAATAATTACGCACCTAGATTACCAAAAAATAAATAAAACAGTTAGGCACCTCATACTATAACATTGAATCAATTAAACATATTTATTCATTTTAAGACAAAATTAATCTTGTGCTCAATCACCCACATCCATAATTGCTCAGCCTCCCTCATCAACCACCATTTTTCAATGTCTGTCCATCCTCACTTACATGAAAAAAAAAATGGTGATCGCCATCGTAAAGATAGAAAGGGAATGATGATTGAAAATTGAAAGTTAGTATCTGCGAAATTAAACTATTGAACTGCTTCTGAGACTAAAAAAATGAGAAGTCTTTCAATAGGCAAAAAACAGAGGGAGTTGAGATATGCATCAAAGCATATTGCCAATCTAGTATGCTGGTGCAACTATAAACATTCTTTGTTTTTAATTGGTTGATAACAAGATTCTACCTTTTATTTTTTGTTCTCGTTTTGTGTCTGCTTCAAAATTGTGATTATGAGAATCACTAAGTTTTGGTATGCTAGAACTAATTTGCATGCTTCCAGAAAAAAATTAACTTAAAAGTTGATATAAAAGAAAAAGAATCAGCCCAAATTCGTATAATGACATTGAAATCTATTTGTTAATCTCTATTTTTGCTTCTGCGTCAATCTTCTTCTGTGTGAATCTCACTAATGCATCCATTATGTGAAGGTTGTTTCAAAGGAAAGAATCACATTTCGAATTTTGATTAACTTACACGATTTGCTACGAGTTTTGTAATCTCTTGTTTCCAAGTTTGTCTATTCATTTAATTGTCTGCAAAATGCTTGATAAAAAATCTAAATCAAAGCTACATTATTGACTTGTGACAAAGATGGTCCAAATCTCTACTCTATAATATATGCAAGGTTTTACAGTAGAAACGAAGCATCTGAAATGACATGGAGACTTGGATTCCAAAAGCATGTAGAAAGCAGGCTTTTTTTTGTGTTAGATTTAAATTTTAAGTGAAATTGAAAATTTCCTACACTTTCGCAAATGCTCCATCGTTCCCTTTCTGTCTTTCTGATGGTGATCACCAATTTTTTTATTTTTTTCATTTAACAAGGGATGGACGGACATTGAAAAATGGTGATTGATGAGGGAGGCTGAGAAGTTATAGGTGAGATGATTGAGCACAGGGTTAATTATGTCTTAAAATTAATGAATATGTTTAATTGATTCAATGTTATAGTATAGAATAGGGGTGTTCATCAACCGATCCAAACCGATTCAAACCGCGGTGACCGAACCGAAAAACCGATAATTGAATAAACCGAAAATCGAAAAATCGAAAACCGATTAAAAACCGCAAATTTTAATTGAATTGGATCGGTTTTTGGATGGGTTGATGAAAATCGATCCAATATATTAATTTCTCTCTACCTGCTTGGGTATTTCTCTAATCATAGCCTAAAAATTTCTAAATCCAAGACCCATTAACCCATCAACTAAACCCAAGAAAAAATCTAGTCATATCTCATCAACAAAATTTTATCTTTATAAAGCTTCATATCTCATTGCTAAAATTAAAAAAATTATATTATAGTTTACTAATGCTTTTGTATTTCAAATTTTTTTTTTTACAAAGCTAATATATACAAAAGATGTTATTTGCACAATAATCATGAAATAAATTTTAGGATTTTCAAAAAACTGAAAACCGATCCAATCCAAACCGAAAAAAATTGGATTGGATCGGATTTGAAAAAAAATCAAAACCGAATGGATGATTATATGATCAAACCAAAGGGATTGGATCAGATGATTTTTACTTCCAAAACCGATCCAATCCACACCACGAACACCCCTAGTATAGAATGGGTAATTGTTTTAAGGGATAGGATATTGTGACAACCAAATAATGTTACTACCAATGTTACTACCACATCTTAACCGTTGATTTCCGCCAATCAACGGTTATTATTTATTGCAAATTAATAATTAATTAATGAGTTTGATTTGAAAAATGATAACCGTTGATTGACGGAAATCAACGATTAAGATGTGATAGTAATATTATTTGGTTGTCAGAATATCCTATCCCTTGTTTTAATTGAAAATACATAGTGGCTTTATGAAAAAGCATGTAAGTAAAAGGTAGTATTATGTAATTTGTCCAAAAAATTAATTGAATTAATTTCAAATTTAGTTATCATTATTAAAATGAATTAGACATATTATTATTTAAATATAATCAAGCATGTATAGTCAAAATTTGAATTGTGTGTATACTACCAAAAAAAAAAAGTAAATATCTTTTTTGTCCCTAACTAAAAAACACGGTCCCCACTTTAGTCCCTTACAAAAAATATTAGTCAGTTGGTCCCTAACAAATTCAAAATGGATCCATTTAGTTGAAATCGTGATCCCTCACAATTTAAAAAAGACCCATATTAGTCCCTCAAAAGGACTAAACTGGGTCCACTTTGAATTTGTTAGAGAAATTTTTTCTTGTAAGAGACTAAAGTGAGGACCGTATTTTTTTGTTAGGGACAAAACACATTCACTCAAAAAAATAATTTGAATTGTGTTGAAATTTTGACAAGGAGGTAGACTTGAAATCTAAAACTAATAGGTTTATTTTATTTTTTAATTTCTTTGCCTTTCCTAATTTTCTTGTTTACAGTGGTGCAGTGCAGATTAGGGTTTTATCATTTCTCCATCTCCACATTGTAATTGCAGTGTTAGTATTCTCCGATTTAGATAGGTGTTGGAATGGAAGAAGAGTCGGTGAACGGCATCATGTCAAGGTCAACAACAACTCCCAAAACTACGCAAGAGTTAGCCATGGAAGGCCACAAGTACCTTGAAGAAACCATACAATACGCTTACCAGATCCTCTCTTCCATGAACGACGAGCTTTGCAACCCCGTTTTGTGGTCCACCTCTGCCTCTGCTTCTGCCTCTCCTAATGCCCCATCCTCAAACGGCGTCGTTAGTGGTGATGCCCCTTCCGATAACTCCAGCCACCACGCCGACAGCGGCGCTGCTGCTGCTTCCTCTGGCGGTGCTGGAGGCGCTCTTGAAGAGGCTCGCTTTCGCTATAAAAATGCTGTGGCTGCGCTTCGGACTATTCTCACTGCAATTCCTAACTCCCCGAAGGTACCATTTCAAACCCTGGTTTTGTAATTTGGGGTTACTTATCTTCTTTTCTTTTGAGATATGTTCACTTTTCGTTAGACACTCGTAATGTTTCATTTTGGTAACTGCTTTTTTGTCATAAAATTTTATTGTTTCTTGAATTTTTTGAGCCCTTGAACTTTAGGGAGATTACAAGCAATGAGGGAGTGGTTGGAATTAATATGTGCTAGAACCAAAGGCAATAAACTAAACTGCGTTTAATTGTGAGAGGGCAAAAACATTACTTGAATTGTACCGAAAAAAAAAAAATATTTGAAAGGAAGGAAATGTGTAACCACTAATTAGTAATTACAATATTAAACTTTTTATAGAGTCTGGATTTAGTTAATTTATTAAATTCACAGAACAATGACTCGTGATTGACTAAAAATAACTAGTAAGCAGTAAGAACTTTTTGATCATTTTGGATCAGTTCTCCTAGCCTGGGAAGAATTTGAAAAGCCTGGAATGTTTTGAACAGTTCATGATTATTTTACACTCAAAGTCAGCTTCAGTAACCCAAATTCTTTATGAAATTGGTTTCCCCCTCAATATCATAAAAAATTTTGTGCAACTTCCTTGCCTACTAGAATTCCTACTGGTTGATGATGCTTTCAATTTTCTCACCCCCTCGCTAGCTCTAGATATTTAGTAATTGTTGGGGCTGTCAGCTATTTATTTTCATATTCGTTGGGTTCATAATAAAAACTATGATCTTCCGCCTTAAGATTGTTGCTTATCTCTTTTTGGCATTTTAGCACCTTGTTGGCCCCTAGGGTTTTAAACTGAAATTTGGTGTTAATAGAAAAGGACAATCGGTAGGATGGTATTGGGAGGAGCCTACCTCCTTGAATGGAAATCTGAAAAGACTTTAGATTTAGAGTTCAGAGATATAATACAGAAATGAAGGAAGTTCCCTTCGACATATAATGACTCAAATGTAAGGAACTCCCTTCTACTATAGGTCAGTTGCAGAAACTCTGCTGTTGTTCAAAACTCAGCAACTCAACTCCTTGACCTTACTAAACCATGCTTATTGACCCCATACAACGGGGTTTTCTGCCAATGCGCGAGTGGTTGGATTTATTCTTCTTTGCATGGTTTGATAAGTTTAGGAAGTCAAGTTGCTGAGATTTAAACCACAGATATGATATTTCACTAATATGATGAAAAATATGAAAACTCCTATTTATAGGCCCCTGTAAATGTTCCAGAGCTGACTGGATCATTAAGTGGCTTAATTAATGAATTTTGACTGACTATCTGACTATATTTTATTGCTTAAACACCTTAAGTAATAAGAATCTAGTTATTTTGCATCATCAAATTTCTAGCTAATGAATTGAGAATTTCAACTTCAATTCCTGCATATGTCTTTTTCACTTGCTAAAAGACTATACAAATCTCTCTATTCTAAGGTTCAGTTGGGTTCCTTTCAAAAATGGGTCTGAAAAATTCAGGGATCAGCTTTATATGAAAAGGTTCATGACAAACCCATACTTGAAGTTTTAGCCACAAGTCTATGTGGATATCAAACTGACTGGGATAAATCACTTGCTATAAATTCATAATTCGCTAAACATGTTTCCGCTGTATTATTGTCCCATAGACTGGAATTTGAAGTTGTTAATATGAAAAAGATGATGCAGTAAAAGAAAATTTCATTCAGAAATCATAACGTCTCTCTTACGCAGACTTAGAATCCATACTGTGTATAAGGAAGCTTATAGGATATTGGTACACAGACTCACATCTTCCTGTTCATATATATATATATATATATATATATATATATATATATATATATATATCTGTTTTGGTCAAATATTTTTGTGCATCTTATTCTGAGCTTTAGAACTATTATTTTGTCTAGTGAAGCTTTCGTTTCCCAGTTCAACTAACTTGGTTAGTGTTACAGGCAAAAGCATTTGACACTGGGTTGGATGCTAGCCCTGTGGATGAAGCTGAAATTGAGAAGTTAGAAGACCGAGCCTCTTCTCTAAGAAAGGTAGGTTTTAATAAATCTATTAACCTCAATCTCAATGCTTGACCATGTTTTTTACAAATCCTGAACATCGAAATTTTGCGTTGGGCTCATATTTTATTTGATTGGGATTCAGAAAATACTAAATTTTCAATCATGTTATATCAGCTACAGTTAACAGAATCCATTGACATTATTCTTATAATGGGTTTTATACTTTTAACCTATTGCTGAAACAATTTAATTTGGCAAAAATTATTAGGTTCTATATTGAAATTACTGAGAGCCTCTCTTTTTTAAATTATATTGTTGTGTTAAACATTTAAGTTCTGCTCATAACTGTAGGAGCTTGCCTACAAGAACTTGCACCTGAAGATACTTATAGATCAACTGCGTGATCTTATCACTGATATATCAACATGGCAAAGTCCTTTTTCGGCCTGAAGTTTGGGATGAGTACTTAAATTTGTAGAGTGGTGCCACCAAATGGAAAATTGATAGAGTACAGTGACGGGTAACTATGCTTCTTGATATTGTAACACTTGAAGTTTCATCAGCTTATCTCAAGATGTTCTCATTTACTTCCTGAAACTATGATTTGAGAGGTGTGGAATGACAAGAGGTTATCTGTAAATGTTTGTCCATTGGGCTTGTACTTCGTAGAATTTTTGGCATAAATTTTATAGAATAACAACCAGCTAATGCTTAATAACAATTTGATGGAATCCTTCATATGATTGTTGTCAGAAATTGTACGTAAACAGTTTTATTTTGAAGTTTAGAGAAGGGTGCATGTTTTTGGTCCCAAGAAGAAACTCTTGATGATCTTATTCACCAATTTTTGCATTTTTCATTGCTTGTTCCTTAGCTGGATTCATTTCATTTGTTTCAGTTCTATTATTTGATTTTGAGGAATATTTGGGAAAGGAAGTAGGAACAGGAAGTTGGTACAGTTTAATGTAAAAAGTATCTTTCTCTTATTTATTTAGGAGATGAAGATTGAAGGATAAAGAAACGGAGCAGTATCTTGTTCAAGATTTTCTTTTTAAAAGTTTGCCTCCAATTGAAAGGAGAAAAAGTATTATTCTCCGGGAGGAGGAATGGGAAATGCACCCTCCACTTCCTCCCCTTTTCAATTTAAAAAAGAAAAAGAGAGTCCACTAGACCAGGACTGACAATAAAGACAAATGTATTATGTATCTATTCTTTACCATTTTCTTTACTATCCCCTTCTTTTTCATCTACCGATTTCCGTACATGGTCTCACAACCTTTTTCAATTTTCTGTGGCAGGAGTTCCTGTCATTATTTCGTCTCATTCTTTAGTGGAATTCGGCATGTTGCAAAGCTAGTGGTATTCTCTACCCGCAGAAAATTTGCAACCCTTCTCATTTTTAGGACAACCCTCAGTGGATTGATTGTACTGCAAATACTCTGTTCTTACTATATCCCTTCTATTTAAGAAGCTGGATTTATAAATACAAACTCTGTCTTGTATAACTTTTGGATTTTATGAGCATTGCCTTATTTTCAAGCAAGATTATTCAGTAAAATCAATTTTAATTTTAAAAGAATTGATATTGAAAAAATCACTTTTGAAAATGGTAATGTTAAAAAAATAATAATTTTGTTTAAAAGGTAAATTGAAATCGCTTTTGAAATGTAAATATAAATATTTTTAAAATTTTTAGTTTACCCAAAATCAATTTTACTGAGTAAAATTAATTTTGACCTACTAAGAAACAGATTAACTTAGTAAAAAATGAGCTTTGTTGTGAGTTTGTTGACGCTACTGTGCCCGACTGTAGCCAAAGAATAAATCTTTGATGCTACTGATGTACCAAAAATTCAGTGCATCTCACTAATAGAAACATTACATGTTAGTTAAAATTCTTTGCACTGAATCTAGGTGCAACAGATGCACCTAAGATTTATTCATAGCCAAAGAGACACTAATTTAACACGAGGTAACAGTAAAATATTTTACCATAAAATAGAAGTAACAATAAAACGTTATGAAGTTACCTCATTGCAGTTTCGTTCAAGAAATTCAAATAATATAAGCAATTCAAAACAAAATTATGGTGCTTCATTTGTATCATGGGTTTGTATTTTGTACATAAGCATTGGAGTTTTCTACTTCGAAATTATTCACTAGCCAAGCCATCACTCGGTTCATGTTATTTTTTGTTTTTTTTTTTAATTCCTTAAATTCTTTCAAACGTAAAGACACTCTTCGTCCATGCATGAGCATGACTAACTGAGCATACTAGCAAACACTCTTGCCCTTCAGTGCATTCCACTTTCACAATCCTAACAATAATCAAATTACCTATAATAATTAGATACATAGATAAGCCACACTTTTTTTTATTTTTTGGGTTTTATTTTATATTAATTGTGAATCGAAGATCTAGTAGTGAGAGATGATCTCATATCCACAATAGCAGACTCATCCGCTCCTAACTTGATAGCCTCTTTGCTAGCTCTTATGAATCTTGAAACAGCTCCACGCACATACTCATGAGCTTCCTTTACATTCATCTTCTTGCTCATTTCATCTGGAAAACTGCTCAAAAAATGGTCCCCATTGAGAACAGCTGCCAATTGAACTACCTCACTCTGAAACTCAGATAAAGCAGCATCCTCTTTTGCTTCACTGCTCCTTAGAGGTGTCACATCCGGCAAAGTCACTGCAATACACATATTAAGCTCTCTTAATACTTTATTCACACACTACACATAATAAGGTCATTATAGGCCATTTCTCTTAAAGTTGTGATTCATATTCAAATACATTATTATTGATGAGTTAAACTAATTGACATGAAAAGGGGGTTATTCAAATATACCTGGGCAATCGGTTCTGGGGGAACTTAAGTCACCAACAACATGCTCAAATGTCCCAGCCCATGCATCTCTGTGAGTCAAAAAATTAGAGGAAAGGTTGAACATCTTCTTTATGGTGGCAGGAATAGAAGAGTGCTCATATTCGGAGTTTTCAGCAGGTCCTTTGGCGCCACTCATCACTGAGAAACCGAATCAAGTAGTAAATTAGTAGGCATGTCAAACCATTCAAAAGCAGGTTGAAGCTTTAGAATCTAACATATGCATCCAAAGAGATCAGGTAAACGAAAATCATCATAAACACAGTACTCAAAATCAATATCTAGTTTGTTGACTTAATTTGATTAGAAAACAGCAGACCTTAATCCTTACTCTACTCAAAACACTAGGGAAGGACAAGCATGAGCTTATATGTGTCAGAAAAAAACAAAAAACAAAAATAAAATCAACCAACTGAATGTAATTCAATGTCAAGACTACCTGACAAAGTAATGGCATCGGAATATAAAGTAAGAGAAAGGACAATGGTCCCGGAAAACTAGATATAGCATTCAATAGAATAAAAACCTGCCATTGTCTTCATGAGAGAAGTATTTATACACAATTATTTGACATCTTTATCATAAAAAAAAGAAAATGTATAATGGCTTTGACAAAAATATGTATAATCTATGAGGATTTTGAGCTTACCAATCCCTTTCTTAATCCAAGGAGAGATCATAATAGTTGGCACCCGAACGCCTAATCTATCAAACTTAAAGAAATAAGGAGCAGGTCCTGTATTCCCATCTGGACTAGGAATGTTGACAAAAGGAGTCTCCACATGATCAAAAAATCCACCATGTTCATCATATGTAATGACCAGAAGAGATTCATTCCATTGAGGGCTTGCTCTTAGAGCCTCATAAACCTCCTTAACCAGCATTTGTCCATTTGCAACATCATGAGATGGGTGGTCATCATTCGCGGGCAAGCCCTTCAAGTCAAAGTACCTAGGCTCAATCACAGTCAAGGGTGGAAGCTTCCCATCTCTAGCATCTTTCTTGAACTTCAAATCATACTGATGGAATTTGAATATGTATTTCAACTTCCTTAGATTTCTATAGAACAGAGTTGTGGGTATGTTCTGAAAATAAATTCCAAAGTCTAAGCCATTCTCATGCAGAGAGTCAAAAATTGTTTTTTGTGGATACCCTTTTGCTAATTGCTTCTTGACATGACTTGTTGAACCATGAGAAGTTGCAGAGTAGACAAAAAGCCTATTGGGTTGTGTTGGACCAGGAATTGAAGAAAACCACCTATCAAAAACCGCAAATTCTTGAACCAAAGCGGCATAAACAGGCACAGATTCGGGTTTAAACCCTTTCATCACTGTCTCAGAGAGGTTCTGAGACATGGACAATGCTTGTTCTACAAACCCATCCATGGAAGGAATGGAACCGGAACCAGAACCGAATACCTGTTGTAACACATCTTCAAATGAATGCCCTGGATCCGGATCCACGAACTCCGCATCATCACTGAAGCAAATTGAATCTTTCCTTGGATTTTTAGTAGAAACCGGGTTGCATTCATCTCCTGTGACCCCATTGATTAATGGGTTGATGGCTTTTTTCATCCAACCCAGCATGTGATCAAAGGAACGATTCTCCATAACCAAAACAACAACGGTTTTGATAGGTTGCTGCTGTTGTGCGGTTGCAAAACCACACCTTGTTGGGTGAAGGAACACACTTGACAGAGTGAGAAAGAGCAAGATAATGGAGGAAAGAGGGTATGGTGATCTTGGTTTGCTAGCTCCCATTCTTGCCATCAAAGATGGAACCTTTTGGCAAATGGGTATGTAACTTTGTATATAGATGTGAATCCAAAAGCCTTTTATCTATTGACTTCGTACTCTGTACTGTTTAACACTGAATATGGAAGAAATGAACAGTGTATGTCGGTGCAAACTCGAATGAATATGAGATATTTTGTGGAGTGAGGATAAAATTTTCACTTAGTGTGTTTGAATTTAGATATATGGATAGCAGTAGCAGAGCACTAGAAAGGAAAGAGAACCTTCTGGTTCTGGCTTTGTGCTTTACTTCTAACTCACTCACTCACTCACTCAATCACCTTTAATGGAATATTGTAGTTCATAGAAAAAAGAAGGTAACGCAATTAATGGAATGTGAATGGAAAAGTGTTGTTTTGTGAGTATTTTCCGTTTGATGTGTGGAAGTTCTTACGTGGCATCACCTTCCCCTCTATCGTAGTTGGATCACAGATTCATATGATGTCCACTTTTGTAGGGTTTCTTTTTTTGGCACATTGTAGGCTCTGTTATTTGTAAAGAATTGTTTATTTTTATGTGATTAAGAAGCTTTATTATTAAATGAATAGTACGAAAATTTGGTGGATCGGGATCATTTCATGTGAAAATTCACATGATCATATAATGTGGAAAATCATAACCATACAAAGGTGAATCGATGGTAATAAAAGAAAAGAAAAAAAAATGTTAAAATAAATAATTACAAAATCATAATCGTTAATTTATCTTTGTATGATTGTGTCACGTCTCCAAATTTTGTACACAAAACAGTTTGCGAATGATTTGGTCAATTGTCATATGTTGAACTTGCTGTTTTCCTTCGCACTAAATAGCGGTTTTGCAGTGTAATTAAGTTGAAACAGTTTATTTATTTCATGACGGTTACATCTTCCGTTTGATTGGAGAAGAAATTTTGTCACCTAGAGAGTGTGTTGGGTTCACAAGACCAAAAGAACAAAACTTTGATGTGCATTAGAATCTTAAATTTGGAGGAATTTGAGTAACAGAAATCTTGATAGCTACTTGATATATTTTAGCTTTAAAAAAACTCTAATATTCGTTGTTGTTTTTTTTAGAACAATGTTTTTTTATATCTTTATAAAATACATCAATTCACGTATGAGATAAGTGGAGGAATTCGTTACGTGTGTAAAAAATAAGAATAAAGTTAATTATCATTAAACAATAAAATAAGGTATGTATAACCACGTGGAAAAGTGTAATATTCTTGTGAGGAACGAAGACAATTTATGTTGCGCTGGCATTGCAAAATATTTTAATTTAGTGATGATTTTGAGTGTGAAAGTCGAAATCAATCTGAAATCACCATGAATTAATAAGTAGGTAATCCCATAAAAAATTAACTTCATTCCTTTCCCGTATAAACAACTTACCATCATATTATAATAAAAAAAACAACATTTTATCTTGTCTTAACTCCAAAAAAAAAAAAAAAATTAAATTGAATATGCTGCTTTCGTATATATTATATTAAAATTGCAAGAGGCTCTGGAAAGAGAAACTGGCAACATCCACGGGTGAGGGCACAAGGGTAGGGAAGGGAAGATATTGTATAGACTTAAGGACCCTAGCATTTTATATTCCTCCCGAGACAAATCGGTGGGCAATCCGCAATTGTATCTGCACAAAAGCATGCATGTGAATTGTGAAGAGTAACATTGAATTTTATTTTTTATTTTTCGCATGAAGATTTCGGCATCATACGGATTCCCTACCATTGGCAACACATCACTGCCGAAAAACAGTTACAGAGATATAACATAAAATTATTGATTAAATATTCCTTTTATCCTTATCAAATTTTACGATTTTCGCTTTAGTCTGTAGCAAATAAAAAGACTATTCAGAATCCCTAAGAAATTCAAAGTGAATCCATTTTAGTCCTTCTGAGGAACTAATGTGGGTTTTTTTTGAATTTGTGAGAGACCACGATTTTAATTAAATGGGGTCCATTTTGAATTTCTTAAGAACTACGAATAGTCTTTTTATTTGCTAGGTACTAAAGCGAATATCGTAAAATTTGCTGAGGACCAAAAATAGTATTTACTCAAATTATTAAAAGATTCATTATTTATAAGTTTAAGTTTTTTTGGTTGAACTGTTTCTTTATCAAGCGATCACGAATTCGATTTTCATCATTTTTATTTAATTAATAAATAATTAAATATTATAAATTTTTTTAACATAGGTAGGTAGATCTATATATTATCCCTTTTAAGTTCAATGGATCCTACATAAACTTTCATTATCAAGTGATTACGAATTCGATACTCATTATCGCTATTTAATTGATAAATAATTAAATATTATAAAATTTCTTATCATAGACAAATAGCTCTGTGTATTATCCTCTTCAAGTCCAATAGATTCTAGAAAAATATAAAATTACTAATCAACCTTCGCCTGATAACTTTTGAATTGAAATGAACGTAAATTGTGGTGACTTGGAATAGCATCTTTCATACTTAACGAGTAACCAATACTATGCGATGGTGTCGGTGCTCGTAGTCAAAGAAATCACATCAAACAAAGTGATATTAGTGCGACACGCTTTACCCTTTTATTTTTGAATCATTAAAAAAAAAAGTAGACGAAAAAAGAGATTAGACATCCTTAAGAAATAAGATGTAAGGACGGGCCAACAGGGCCCAGACACCGACAAGAGACTCATAAACACAGGACCAGATGGGCCAGGCCCTATTTTATACGATCGAGAATTGTAGGCCTATTAATATGCTGTCGATTCTCGCGGTCCATGTTCCTCGGAGGCTCGTAGACATTGCGTAATGCCTACATCTATAACTGCAATACACCACAGGAATAATAACACTATAATAATACAAGGAGATTTATGTAGTAAGAGTGCACATGTTATGGTTAAAAGCTTAAATACTACTAGCCTAAATTTTAGCTTCACTAACTTGAACTTAGAGCACCTTTGTAGGTAATCCCACAGCAGCTGCTTGCTTTCTAGCCGGTCTCAGACCACTCCACCTACCCACACGCATGAACAATAATTCAAGCTTGTTTATACAGCCAAATTTGACTGTTTACTTATTCAGCTCGCGAATTTCATTAAGTAACCCTTTTAACAAGAAAACTCAAATGTTTAATGTTTACATATTATGTACTCTCCAATTTAGTTGCAAGTAACATTCTTATTTATACTTATCTTTTATGCATAAGTATATCATTTTTGTTTATGTAAATAAAATTATTTCACTTTAGAGGGGTGGAATCATTTGACCCCTAATATTTTACACTTCATCTGAACTGTTAATTTTTGTCAGCGATAATTTATTAAAAATTAATAATTTATTAATGGATGCAACTCAATAATAATATGGTTCATATGATATCATACTTTTAATTTGACACCAATATTAAATAATCTTGCAATTTCAAATTATACATGAGTTATGCGTTGTTACTCATGAATTTCATAAGTAACCCCTTTAATAAGAAACTATAATGTGTAATGTCTACTTATTTATGTACTCCAATTTATTTACTTGTAAAATTCATATTGACAATTATGTACTAGTATATCATTGTTTATGCAAAACAAAATTTGTAACTTCAGAACACACGAGTTTGTCACTCATGGTTCATAATTTCCTCCGTTTTCCTTTCAAACCTTTATCTTTTAAATATAAATACTAGTATATTACTCGTGCGATGCACAGAGGAAAAAGATCAAAAATTTTGTCATCCGTCGTGGTTAGCTAATCGCACTGTAAACCTTATACTTACAAAAAACTGTGTTGCTATCTTGTTCTATATTTTAGGTGGAAAAAGCTACAGCGTTGACACAAATTTTACAAATATCAACCATATACAGAAATCTGCTATCCAGAGTGATCAATAGTATGCAAATCAAATATAGTTATCTACTCGATGAGTTATGTAAAAAATAAATACGTCATAGTAGACTATGTTAAAATGAGGATGGCTAAAAAAAAAAAAAATGCATACAACTTATTGCTAACTATAACAGCCACCAATAAAAAGGTAACAAACAGATCAAGCAAATATGGAATTAAAAGACCAGCTTGTACCTATAATAAGAAAACGCTATTAATTCAGTGTCATTCTGTAGCAATCATTGGTGGGATGAGTTCAACACATACCAAACATGTGATTCCCTATGATTATGCATTACCAAGGACATCCTCTTCTACAATCACATTTATGCCTGCGAGACAGAATGCAAATACTCATTAAATAGATTACGTTAATATGCTAACACCCAGAAGTAATAGTCTTAGCAAAAAAAAAAAATGGATTAAATTTTTGTTTTAGAACCCAAAAAACATTGTCTAAAAGGGATTTGAAAGCAACTTAACCAAATAGGTATGTATGAGCCATATTTTTTGCTTACATTGGAACAAATGTGTCTAAACAATGTCAAATCAACTCACTAATCTTTGAAATACTTCCTTGTAGACAATGTTAAAGGTACTATTTGTAACATAACCATTATCATCAAGTATCAATATCTTCTATTTTGTTTGAAACAAATAGTCGAGTACTTAACTCCTTTTGCAATTTAATCTTCTTAAGAAGACACACAATCGAACAGTTAGATTTGTCTTCAATAGAATCAATAAAATTCGTAGAAGGTGTCAACAAGGACAGAGAAATTTCAGCATCACCGGTACTTTCACAGGTTTGACTCTCAATATCCTGATGAGAAATATTAAATAATCTTGCAATTTCAAAGTATACATAAGAGTTATGTGTTGTTACTCATGAATTTCACCCCTTTAACAAGAAACTAAAATGTGTAATGTCTACTTATTTATGTACTCCAATTTATTTACTTGTAAAATTCATATTGACAATTATGTACTAGTATATCATTTTGTTTATGCAAAACAAAATTTGTAACTTCAGAACACACGAGTTTTGTTACTCATGGTTCATAATTTCCTCCGTTTTCCTTTCAAACCTTAATCTTTTAAATATAAATACAAGAGATCATGTATGCAAAGAAAACAAAGCTCTACGTAAAACCTCGAATATGACGGCTAAACGTTCGACAAAGAATCCAATGTCAAACAAAGTAGAGTCAAAACTTGAAAAAAAATATGGTGTCTATAGTCTAAACTATTAATTTCAGGCTAGTAAGCTTGGGCTGAATGTTTATGTAACAATATATATAGTAACTGAATAATCAAAATTAAGAAACTAACAGGGTTTACCAAAAGGGACAGGATATATTTATCATCAAAAAAAATTATCACATTTACAACCAACCTAATCACCGTTGATTTCTGTCAATCTACGGTTATAATTTATTGTGAATTAATAATTAATTAATAAATGCAACCCAATACTTTTCAATAAATCATAACTGTTAGATTGACGAAAATCAACGGTGATTAGAGACAGGATATATTTACCACCAAAAAAGTTTACCACATTTACAACCAACCTAATCACCGTTGATTTCTGTCAATCTAACAGCTATAATTTATTGTGAATTAATAATTAATTAATAAATGCAACCCAATACTTTGCAATAAATCATAACCGTTAGATTGACGAAAATTAATGATAATTAGATTAGAAATAAAGGTTGTAAACTTTTTTAATGGTAAGTATATCCTTCCCCTTACCCAAAAAAAAAAAAGAAACCAACAGAAACTTCTTTGAGCATTTTATTATTCGTCTCAGCTCAACTACAGCCCTATTTACAAAGGAAGACAATAATTCAAAATTTCAAATCAACATCACGTAAATCTCAATTATACCAAAAACTAATTAACATTTGTAACTCGACACCACATCACTACACACTACTCATAAAATTTGATTGATAAACTGCAAACACGATCATCAAATAAAAAATCATTATTCCCTATAATCTCAGTCCTTATCAATTGATTTTATTAAATCATTATGTCAGAAAAAATGGACAGAAACTTCTGTTTAAGCCATTTGTTATTGTACACAACCTCCAGGATTGATGAGGCTGCAAAACCTAAAATTACAAATATACAAGCAGCAAGGATGCTGCAACCCAAATTTCAGAAAGCACAATACCCAACGCTAAAAAATGCTTTAACCTCTTCCTCGTATCAATAAATGTAGTTGTACAAAATTTCAGAACATAAAGATGGCAAGCGCAATGTGCCCTTCAAAGTTCCAACTGTCTTCAGCTTGGCCCACACTAAGAAAAAACTCGCTTCTTCCTTTCATCAAACTCGCTTCAGATAAGTTAATAGGCCTAAGCCTGCAACGAGTGCAGCACCAGCAGCAACAGCACTATACGCTGAGGCCCATGCATCTGAATTAGCATGCTCCAGACTTCCAGAACGAGAACCTCTCCCATAACCACGTGTTCCTGCGTAGTCTAAATGCAATTTCAAACCCTACAAAAGTGATCAATCCAAAGTCAAATTCCTTTTGAACAGATCTATACGTATAAATATACCTTTACCATAAATGATGAGTCCAATATCTACCATAGCTTCTTTTGTAAACAAGGTTATTCTGATGGGGAGGGAAGGCTATTCCATTCGGCAAGGCATTGCCACAATCCTCAATGAGGGATCACAGTGATACATACGTTAAACATGACACCTACCAAGGGGGACTGCTGGCAGCGGGAATCAAACCTACTCTTTTCAAGCAAACTGCTTCAATGTTCAATCCTTACCAGCAGAACCAACCCCATTGGCTATGCCAGCTAGGTTTTTTATGCTGAAGCTTGCAATAACAGTTAAATGAAAACCATTCAAGATAAGCCTTTACCTAATAGCTTAAACTTTTAAAATTATTGGTGTTTGACATGGTATTAAAGTTCAAGGTATGATTGAACTGTGCTCACATATAAAGTTCTCGGAATTGCTATTCCCTTTTGATATTTGCAATCCTATACCAAAATTAAAATTTAATATAAAAAATAAAAAGACCCATTATCCTATCTTCCCTTAATCAAGATTTCCTTCAGAACTACAAATCATTACCCTCTTCCAGAAAGGAAAAATAAATCCATTCAGGACTCGGAACCTGCAAACAAATACATCTACTATACCTTCAAACCAGCCGTCCTTGCATGGTCCACAGCTGCAGCAAGATCACTGTCCGAAGCCAGTACAACTTTATCATGATCTTCATCTTCATACTACAAACAAAAATTTGGCCAGCTTGCCTTAGGAAAGGGAGGAAGCATATCAAACTCAACCTTAAGAACATAAAATTCAATGTCTTGAAAAGTACCAGAATTTGGGGCAGGTTGTTGGGATCAATATCGTCACCAAGTCTCTGAAGGATTGAAGTTATAACTTCTGTCATGTTCCGGGTATCTGAACTTGCAAGCAACCACACAAACCACTCAACTCTTAGTTTTCTACTTACAAATAATTTACTTGAAATATGCTGACTGCATGCAATAATAAGTTAAGAGGGCCGATTATACTATCCTTTTTTCTTGATTGAGAATGAATAAAAAGAAAAAGCCCTTTCACTAAGAAAACCAGCAATCCAAAAAAGAAGAAACCAATACGAACCCCCATCTCCCCCTATTAGAAGAGATCCATTAAAGGAAAGCTTAAGAAAATGAGAGAAAGCGAGAGAAAAGGTTGAGAGAGAAAGAGATGAAGAGAAAGCATTATTCTATTGAATCTGAACCAAATGAATCATTATTACAGAGAGAGAAATGAAGCTAACATTTATATACTAAATGGCTAACAGCTGTAACAGTGGCTAACAGCTGTAACAGCTTATGGTTGACAGCTGTAACAACTTATACAAATAAGTGGCTGTGACTAAAGTAAAGAGTTCTACTGTATATACACTAATATTCCCCCTTCAAACTTAAGTGGGTTGGATCAGGAGAGCATGATCCAAGACCTTGAGTTTGTCTTTTAATTCTGTAAACCTTGCAGCAGAGAGAGGTTTAGTAAATGTATCAGCAACTTGAAGAGAAGAAGGTATGTGAAGGACAGCAAGAGACTTTGCCAAGACTTTTTCACGAACAAAGAACAGATCAAGCTCCATATGTTTCGTTCTTGAGTGTAGAACAGGATTGTGAGCTAAGGCTACTGTGCTTTGATTATCACAGTATATAATAGGAGTTTTGCTTGACACATGAAGTTCTTGCAATAGTGTCTGAACCCACAAAATTTCTGCTGCAGTGAGAGCTAGGCTACGATACTCTGCCTCAGCACTAGATCTTGCCACTACAGACTGCTTCTTGGACCACCAGGAAATGGGATTGGAACCAAGGAATAAGCAAGCACCTGATGTGGATCTTCTATCATCTGGATCAGCCCCCCAATCTGCATCACAGAACCCAACAAGAGAGAGAGGCTGGTGTGGTGAGGCTGGATGAAATAGAAGACCATGAGACAATGTTCCCTTGAGATAACGCAAAATCCTTTTGACAATCTTCCAATGTTCTTCCAATGGTTGGGACATAAACTGGCAAACTTTATTTACGGTAAAGGCAATTTCTGGCCTTGTTAAGGTAACATACTGCAAGGCACCAACTATTGATCTGTAGAGGAAGGGATCAGCAACATAATTCCCCCCATGCTTGCTTAGTTTGCAGCCACTAGGCATAGGAGTAGAGATACCTTTTGCATCTGACATTCCAGCTTTGCACAGTAAGTCTTTCACATATTTACCTTGAGATAACAGAAGTCTCCCATGAGAAAGAGGCTTAACTTCTATACCCAGAAAATAATCCAAGGTTCCTAACTGTTTTAGAGCAAAGTGAGAGTTCATTTGATCAGTGATCTGTTGAATTAGAGCTGAGTTGTTTCCAGTGATGATGATATCATCCACATAGACTAATACATATATGCAGCTCCCATTAGAGTGAAGAATGAATAAAGAGGGATCACACTTGCTAGAGTAAAAACCAAGTTGTCGAAGAGTAGTTCCAAACTTTTCAAACCATGCACGAGGGGCTTGTTTTAGCCCATAAAGAGCTTTGTGTAATCTGCATACTAGATTCTTATTCTCTGTTTCAAATCCAGGGGGTTGTGTCATGTAGACCTCTTCGACAAGCTCTCCATTAAGGAAAGCATTGTTGACATCGAGTTGTTTTAAGGGCCAGCCATAAGAGAGAGCTAGAGTGAGAATAATTCTGATTGTGGTGGGTTTAACAACTGGTGAGAAAGTCTCATTGTAATCATAGCCCTGCTGTTGATGAAAGCCTTTGGCAACAAGCCTGGCTTTGTATTTGTTAACTGTTCCGTCAGAATTTTCCTTGATGCGAAAGACCCATTTACACCCAATAGCCTTCCTGCCATGTGGTAAAGGAACAAGAGACCATGTGTGGTTAGATTGCAAAGCATCATATTCTAATTGCATTGCCTTAAACCAGTGAGGACTAGTCAAGGCTCCCTTAACTGATGTGGGTTCTGAATGAGTGAGGAGAACAAGATTTCTGGTTGCAGCCTTAGAGCGTGTGATAATAGAGTGTGTTGGAGAGGGAGGGTGCAGAGGACCTGATGGGACATACTCAGAGGAACATAATTCAGGACCAGAACTAGAGCTGGTGTTTTGACTGGAAACATTAGGAGTGTGAACAGAAGGTGATGGGGAAGAAGGTAAATGTGTGGCTGAATTCGAGAAATGACCAGACTGGTGTGTAGTGTTTGCTGACAGAGAAATGTTGGAGGAGTCAGAAGAAGGATCACTGTGAGGAACAGATGTTGATGAGGAATTAATAGATGATGCTGAATTAGTGGTGAGGCTGGTTGGACAAGTTTGTGGAAGGAAAATAGTTAGAGGAACAGAAGTAGAAGTAGAGGTAGACTGGTGCAAAACAGAAGAAGTTTTGTTAGTATGCCATTCTGTGTAAGGAAACTTGTATTCATTGAATAGGACATCTTTAGATATAAATATTCTGTTTTCTGGACTCAAGCAAATATAGCCTTTATGATTGATAGAGTAACCAAGAAAAATGCACTCTTGAGATCTAAACTCAAGCTTATGTTTGTTGTAAGGTCTTAGAAAAGGGAAACAAGCACAACCAAAGGTTCTAAGAAAGCTGTAATCAGGTTGTTGATGGTGCAACTTAATGTGAGGGATTTCAAATTTGATAGCAGAGGAAGGAAGTCTGTTTATAAGGTAAGTAGCTGTGGTAAAGGCATAGTCCCAGTATTGCATTGGAAGAGATGAATGAGCTAAGAGGGCTAGACCAGTCTCTACAATATGTCTGTGTTTTCTTTCAACAACACCATTTTGGTGAGAAGTATGTGGGCAAGTGATTCGATGAGCTATTCCTTGCAAGTTAAGATATTGAGTAAAGGCTCTAAACTCCCCTCCCCAATCTGTTTGTAAAGCTTTTAGAGGGAGTTGGAACTGATTGGTCACCATGGCATGAAATTGTTTGAAAATGCTTATTGCATCTGATTTTTGCTTTATTGGATAAAGCCATGTGTACCTAGTGCAGGCATCAACGAATGAGATATAATAAGCATTGCCTAGAGTGGATTTAAGAGGTGATGGTCCCCACAAGTCACTGAAAACAAGAGTGAATGGCTCTTTGTATTCTGTATGAGATGGTAAAGAATGTTGTCTATGAGACTTTGCACAACAACAAGAAGGACAGAATTCAGCCAATTTATTATTGATGTGTATATTACAAGATTTGAGTACACTTTAAGGGAATTAAAGTGGGGATGTCCCAGCCTATAATGCCATAAGGAATACAAAGAGCTAGAAGGGCTACATATATCAGAAACAGTTCTAGAACAATGACTATGTGTTTTGCTATTTGGACTAACAGCATTAACAACATTAACAGACTTGTTGATAGTCGAGGACACAGGAGAGCTAGCACAGATGTTACTGGTTGCAGAAGTATGACTTTTGGAGAGCTTCAACTTTGGAAAATAGTACAACCCATCAGAACCCACTGCACCTTGAAGGAGGACTTTATGTGAAACCTGGCATTTTACAAAACACACATCAGAATGAAACTCAAAGAAAACTGAGTTGTCTTTAGCAAATTTGCTAACACTGATAAGATTTTTAGTAATGGAGGGAACCAAAAGTAAATTCTGAAGGTGCAGGTGAGTGTTAGAGTCAAAAGGAGATTGAAAAGAGGAGGAACCAGTAGCTGTTATAGGAAGACCTTGTCCATTTCCAATCAGAACATGATCAGTACCACTAAGTTGCTGGCCTTGCATAATATTTTGAGATGTACCAGTTACATGACTTGATGCACCAGAATCTGGTAACCATTCAACCAGAGGGGGAGAACTACATGTGGAAGGTAGACTAGAAGGAGCAGCAAAGTATGCTTGAGGCTGAGACTGACTTGTTGGTCTTGTATACTGGAAAGATCTCATTGGTTGAGATTGCTGGTGTTGATACTGGAAGGACCTCACTGGTTGAGGTGGTTGATGAACAAAGTAGTGAGGATAAGGAGTGTTTTGTGGTGGAGGTAGATTCGGAACAAAATTCTCTTCAAATCGATGCCAACAATCTCTAACATCATGTCCAAATTTATAGCAAAGTTGACAGTGGACATGTGTTCTGGTGCCTCGTCCTCTTCCACGACCAGACCTTCCACCTGAACGTCCTCGTCCTCTATTCTGACCACTTGAGGTGTGGAACTGACTGAAGTTTTGATGCTCTGTTCGACTCTGTTTTCTGGTTTCAGAAACAGAGTCTTCTTCTTCATCTATAACTTCTCGATCTGAGCTTGGAAGACGCTGAGTGAGATTTATAGTTGCTCCTTCAGTCAACAGAGTATCGTTTTGCTTGATTAACAACTGTTCATGAGCTAGTAACTCCACTGTTAGATCTGCAATAGTGCAGTCTCGTTCTCGTCCGTGTATCATCATAACGAAAGAAGTATACTCTGATGGTAATCCTTCAAGAATAGTCTCAGTGTGCTCCTCAATAGAAATAGGCTTCCCAATCGACTTGAGCGAGTCACATAGTGTTTTGATACGTGTTAAGTATTCTTTAATAGTCTTCGAGCCTTTCTTCATAGTTTTCAACTCAGATCTGAGTTGACGAACTCGAGACTTCATGACTCCATGAAAAAGTTTGTGAATATTGTCCCAGGCCTCAAAGGAGTGCTTCACAGGTAGAATATCATTTACAGTAGACTCAGAAATAGTGGATAGGAGCCATGTAAGTAGCATCTGATCTTGATTGAGCCAATCGACATAAGCGGAGTTCAGAATATCATTCTCTCTGTCTTCGTCTGAAACAAACTTGAGAGGAATTTTTGGATTAACAAGAAAACGATGCAATTGGTGTGAAGTAATTACCGGTTCAATGATCTGATTCCAGAAAAGGTAATTATCTTCGGTAAGTTTTGCAGAAATTTGAAGATTGAAGAGAGAAGCTGTCTTGATTTTCATTGAAGTGGACTTTTGTTGAGATCTGGATCTAGGTTGTGATGCGTTCGAGTTGTCAGAAGCGTTCGAATCAGAGTCGGAAGCAGAAGACATGATAGAGATCTAAACGGATCAGGCCCTCAGAGAGAGCTCTGATACCATATTAGAAGAGATCCATTAAAGGAAAGCTTAAGAAAATGAGAGAAAGCGAGAGAAAAGGTTGAGAGAGAAAGAGATGAAGAGAAAGCATTATTCTATTGAATCTGAACCAAATGAATCATTATTACAGAGAGAGAAATGAAGCTAACATTTATATACTAAATGGCTAACAGCTGTAACAGTGGCTAACAGCTGTAACAGCTTATGGTTGACAGCTGTAACAACTTATACAAATAAGTAGCTGTGACTAAAGTAAAGAGTTCTACTGTATATACACTAATACCCCCACACACAAAAAATACAAAAGTTCCACTACTTATTCAAAACAAAAACTCAAGCAGACAAGTTTGCTTATTGGTTTATTACTACAGCGCTGCCTATCAATGTAAATGCAAGATGCAACTCAGTCATATTCAAGTGAGACTCATGAAAGGACTAGATGCAAGCATATATTGAAACCATCATTTGTATGCTGTGACAGATGGAAGGGAAACCAAACAAAGATCTGATTGATAACATGCGATAGTTTGCATACCACATGTGAACCTGTGCATTCTGCCCTTCTTATCTTGTATTTTGAAGGAAAATGTATTGGCCATGCTTGATGAAAGATGAGGAAGGGATCTCCCTGTTTCTCCTCCCTCAGAAGCCAATTTCAAGGAACTGTCACTGCTATACAATCAACAGTATGTAAGTACATTAAAAACTGAAAATATTTTCCCAAACAACTTCAATGCATATAACCTTCGAGTTTCGTCATCATCATCATTTGGAGTTAAGGCCATGGCTGAATCCCAAAATCTTTGCATCATGGAGGTGGCAGCTTCATTGTTTCCAACCTAATTAGTGGGACAAAATGATACCATCATTAGAAATGTTACCTAAAAAAATACAGAAGTCTTTTATAGAAAAGGAATTATGGTTTCATAGTGTTTGCCAATTCACAATTAACATCATCAGTACGCTCTAACCCTGGTTAGTAGACAAATCAATGATAGAAATTAGAATGATATCCTTTTTGCGAAAATATAGTTTTGAATCTTTTTATTTAGGTCTTAGGCTATGATGCACAAATACATGTCTTTAACAGATACACGCAATACTGCTTGGATTTGAACCATAAGACTTCCATTTTATTTCATTTATTTTTAAGTTGAATGCTGCTATTTTGAGGCCTCCTCACTACACTATTTGTGGAAGAACATCATATTCCTGTTGCTCTGGATTATCTGCTCGAGTGCTTAGGTTCCCAATGAATTCTACTTGGCCTCCAGGCTTATCTATTGCTCCCTTCAGCAAGGTCTGTGATTGAGCCTTAGGAGGGATTGCTGTTATTTATGCATCAGTGGTTGGGTTGCTAGCATTTAATTTCAGCTTGAGTTCCCAGTTTGGCTCATCCGTTGCTACCCTGGTCAAGGTCTATAATTGCATTGTTTTCTGACTGCAAGGTATGTTGTCCTCTTCCTCTACAATAGTAGCATCTTCTGAACAGAGGGATTCATCTCCACTACGGGAGTGTGTTAATCTCTTGGTGAAAGAAACGCAAACTCAAAAGCTTAGTGATCTTGGGATTTTATATATATTTTATTTATATATCCCACAATTTTTTGGAGCAAGGACAAAGTTGCTCATTGTGAACGAAAGGTCACGGGTTCGAATTCGAAACAGTCTCTTAATGAAAATGCAAGGATAAGGTTGCATACAATCGACCCTCACCTCTACCCTTACAAGTTAGGAAGCCTTATGGATCGAGATTTGCCCTTCCATATCCCACAGATTCCATCCCACCGTACCATATCCTATATTTCTGAAATTTTGTGATATTTGCTTATTCTATCCAATCTGGGTTCCCATATCTATGCAACATAGATCATAGGGAGCTCAGTTACATGTCGCTAACAGTGGAGGGAAGAAACAAACCTACATTTCTTACCTTTGGTGGTGACTTAGGCTACCATTGAACCGAAATTGCCAATACATAGAGAAAAATTTTCTTGAGGCATCAAAGTGATAAACTATTAAACAAGTTAATCTTTTTCTGAATCGACAAATATGAGTTGAGACATGTAATTAAACTTTCTAAAAAGGGGACCATATATGTAAGGATTTTGACAATTCCATTATGTTTAACACACAGTTAATGGAAAAAGTGCGCTTAAAAGATCAATCATTTGTAGCTGGTGAACAATGAAGCTTCCAGATTCTTACATTTCCAAGAAGCTAAAATAAATGGGTGATGACTGAAAAAACCATTAGTATTTTGCCAGGTTTAGGACAAAAATGCAGACTGTAGAACTACTATAGACAGTACTCTCAAACCTATATTTAATTTAACAATATAAACAAAACCAAATCAAGGACATGAAAAGTTACAAAGTTTATCTGACCAGAATCATGCTAAAAGCTGTACATAAATAAAGCCATTTTATCCCATTTTTAAGCAACAAGGATTCAGTAGAGGGTCTAATCAACAGTAGTGGGTACAACACAGTCTAAGATAACACACCTTACTTACTGTCGCCACAGCAGCATGAGTGACATGAATCACATCAACCACAGCAACTACACTGCCATCTGTATTCAACCACCCAAACCTGAATCAGAAAAAATAATAATGCATGAACCTCTTCCCCTTCCCATATATCATTATATTACCTCTATCAACCACAGGAAGATGCAAAAATTTTCCATCATGCATAGTGTGAAGTGCATCAACAATTGGTGTATCAATTACTGCACATTCTGGATTTGGAGTCATGACCTGCATATTTTGTTACATATATATCAAATAAGAGGGACAAGAAAATGATGAACCCTCAGATTGACCACTTTTTCTTTTCCAACATGGTAGAAAAAACATGCTCCTAAAGATTACTAGATCTAAATGTAACAAAATATAAGAACGGAAAAGGTATGAAAGTACGAAAAAGTAAATAATTTCTTGTAAACAATGTACAAATAAATCAAAGTACCTTCTCAACAAGAGTTGACTCAGGGGGAAGATTTTGTGCAATTACCCGCATCAAGATATCCTTTGAACTGAAATTTGTAGGCAGATTATAATCTATCAAAATTAATCTAAGCATAAACCAAAACCACTCCCCGTTAAATCCCGACTAATGAGGATGGGGTGAGAGCAAATTTTGTATAAAGGCAAAAGGAACTTATCAGAAAAAGAGAACTGCTGGTGACGACAATGGCTACAAACTTACGTAAAAATGCCATGAGGTTTGTCATCGACTGTCACAACAGCACAACTTGCACGAAGTTCAAGCATCTTCTTAGTTGTTGTCAAAACCGAGTCTGTTGGTGAAACTGTTACAACCCTAAAAAGTGCCACTATCTGTTAAAGTAACTTGGGTGGTAACCAAAACATGCAGACAAATTAAAACTGAAGTAGTTTTTACTTAACTCAAACAAAAGAAGCTATTACCTACTTTGAATTCTCAGGAATGATAGTAGACAATGATGGCTTGAATATCTGCTCCCGAAGAGTCTCAATGAATGATGAATTGGAGTCTGCACAAAGACTAAATTAGCATGAAATAAACCTAGTTATCAGAAACTGTGAACCTAACTACAACGGTGATATTTTCCTAGGATGCCATCATTAGAAATCAAAAAGCTATACGTGAAAAGGAAATAATCTACAAACCAGGAGCAGATGCTCCCCAGTGTTTTTCAACTCCTTCAACAGCTGCTGCAATTGCTTTTCCTTTCTCAGCTGCCCTTTCCATACGGGCAATGGCATCATACAAACACTTTGCTATGTCAAGTAAAGCCAAAACTTCTCCATTCTCCACCACAGGTAAATGTCTGAATTTCCCTGTCAACATATATCAGCCATGCATTCAAAAAGCAAGATACAGATAGCAACTAACTTGAAAAGTTGATTGTGTCTCTATATACACTACCAACCTTGCACCATCTTTTGGAGGGCTTCCACAGCAAGAGTTTCAGAAAGGACAAATACCGGATTCCTTGTCATAACCTTGGAAACAGGTGTCTCTTCAAGATTTATCTCTCGGGCAATAACTCTTGTTGCTATATCCTTTATCCACAAAACAAGAGAGCAAATTATGCATGTTAAAATTGCAAATAAATAAATAGCCTCAAAACTTTCTATTCTTCATTTTAATTGATGAAAAAAAAAAGGTCTGAGCCATACCTTGTCCGTGAGGATTCCAGAGAGCAAAGCATTAGAATCAGTTAGTAATAGAGCATCCACTCTACGGGCAGCCATCCGACGGCAAGCTTCATAGACAGTTGTTGTTTCAGGTAC
Organism: Gastrolobium bilobum; assembly: GCF_033153095.1. NCBI lineage: Eukaryota > Viridiplantae > Streptophyta > Magnoliopsida > Fabales > Fabaceae > Gastrolobium > Gastrolobium bilobum. The sequence goes on from NW_026899060.1 coordinate 44,188, forward strand.
TGTTAGGGCCTTTGAAAGTCGCAATGACTTCACTGTCCTCTCTCCCGTTAATCCCCTGTTCCGATTCCAAGTAGAAACAAGGCATCATCCCATGATTTAAATTGATAGAACCTTCACTGACTTATCTTCTCTTTAATTGAGTACATTTAACAACTCATGAAATGTATACAAGCTTCTCTGGTCAACCTTTTAGACAAAAACTGATCTGTTATAAAATATGTGATTCAATAATACAGATTCTTATACAGATAGCCATGGCATGATCATATACCTCTCTGTAACTGACAATCAAATTTATAAGGGAGAAGAGGAGAAATTCTTGTAAGTCCATATTCACTTTGTGGACTCAACGGACCAGATTTGTTCTGTGCAGTCATCAAATACAAAGTAAATATGGACTGTGTCCAAAAAAGAATTCCTTTATGGACTTTGTTTATATTCCAGAATCAAATACAAAGTTACCTTCACTGGCAGAAAAAGTACACCTACTTAGTAGAAACAATGAAATATTCCAGAATGCACTTTGTTTATACTTTCTGCTTGGTTAGAATTCTTTGAAAACGACATGCAAAGAAGTGCTTTAATCAAGTGAAGCTGATAGTAGAAGCAAAGAAACTTTTCCCAAACCAGACCACAATCAAAGTCCGAGTTATTTATTAGAATCATTGTAAATCAACCAACTAGAAAAGACTTTGCAGGGCCACATTTATTTGACTTTGACACTTTGAAAAATAATGACACTTGCAATTATGGCACCGAACAACCTCAATATCTGTTCCCCAAAGTGAAAATCACAGGAAAAGAACGAGAATAGCTACAGCCATAAATTTATAATATTTCAAATTATTATGAGTACAAGGTAACTACTTTTTCCAAGTTAAGTTGCTTTAGCAGTTAAAGAATAGAGCAGACGAAATCAACAGATATATGCAACATAAAATATTTTTATTTTTAAAAATACACCATCCATAGGAAATTAAAAAGAAAAAAGAAAAAAGAAAAAAACGAATTTAAAGGATTAAGAGTCAAATCCAGCATTCAATTAAACCCCGGAACCATAAGAATAGATTACAGCAGCATATATAAATAATCAGCAATAAAGCTAGAGCAAGTGAATAACATACGTAGGGCGCGAAGAGGAAAGAGATTTTCGAGCAGTAGAGTCAGAAGGTTTCTTCGTTGACGAAAAACTCCTTCGAGAGGAACCGCTTTGACTTGCCATCTTCTCTTTCAGCTCCAATCGCTGCAACCAGAAAAGCTTCAACTGAAACCGCCGGAAATATGATCGGAAAATAGGATTCCCGTCACCGACGGCCGGCGAGCGGGAAAGAGGAGAGAAAGGAGAGAGAAAGAAGCCAACCCTAAGTAACCAACAGACGAAAAGATGAAGAGAAAAGGGGGAGATGAGAAGTTCAACGCGATTCGAATAGGACCAATAAGAGGCTTCCACGTCAGCAATTCCTTTTTTGTTGGAATCTGAAATCAACCTCGTTCGTGTGTGTGGTGCGTTGAAATTCTCACGCGAAGTTCGTAACGTAAAACGTTAGCCACGAGGGGAAGAAGGAATAAACATGAAAAAAAAATGAGATACAGTAATTGGTTAATTTCGTAAATATGAATGGGGCTCTTCTTACTCTTACAGATTAGGGAGGTAGTTTTTGTCTGAATGCACTCTGATTTAGTTACTTAGCGATGGTAATTCTACGGTTGACTTGAATAATCTTTGGTTTCCGGTCATGGATGCGGTTAGACTAATTTTTACATCATTTGAGTTTGATGACAATATTATGACATTAGCATTTTCATATTTTATTTAAAGAAAAAGTATTTGTCACTTTAAATGACATAAAGTTATGTCATTTTAAGAGAGAGATAGACACAAAATAAATTTTTTATTTAAAATTTAAATTAAAAGAAAATCACTCACTTCCTCCTCATTATTTTCATTTTTTGTGTTTGTAATTTTATATTATTTAAAATTACAAACATCAAACTCTTTATTTAATGAACTTGCATATATTAATTATTAAATATTTAAATTTTTTCAATAATATTAAAAAGATATTATTAAATATATGTATAAAATAATTTTAAAATAATAATTTAATAAAATCACATAAGTAAGAATCGTTAATTTGATTTTGATCCAACAATAACAAAAATAATTCTAAGAAGTGATAAGAAAAATAGATTCAAAATTAGATTGGAAAAGTTTTTATATGACTTGAACAAATAAATGTTTTCCTAGTCCAATTACATGTGATGACATTGCTTAAAATCATTTTGGACCAAAAGGAATCAAATTTTGAACCATATATGCTTCTGCCAAGATATACCTGAATATGTCTAACATCATATTCGAATATGAGGTTTCATATATCTGAATATGAAGGGGTTATATATCTAAATATGTTCTCAACATATATCCAGATATAAATTATTTAGAAAAAGGTTTCGACGACTATAAACAAGTAGTTTTTGTTGATAACCTACATAAACTTGTTTGTGTAGACTTTAAAACTTCAAGAACATTGTTTCATATTTTATTGAACATTGATTCTCTCACCTAACTTGCTTACACTAGTTATTGATCATTTGATTCTTGAGTCATTTATTTGCTATAAGTCATATACTCATCTATCTCTTCAAGATATATAACATGTGTAACACTCCGTGTGCACCCGGTGTATTAAACATACATATGATAATAGTGCAGCTACATAAATGCGGAAGCTAATTTTTTCTTTCCAATTATGAACTATTCATTATTAACCAAGTTGATTACTTATTCCTTTTCAAAATATCGCCTGTATATAAATTGCAATAAATAAATAACTGAATAACCTCATCAAATATATATGCATCTAGTCACGGAACTACACCACGTAGACCGGACAATATCCAGATACAGTTATACAACTCAAGCATAAACAAACATGTCTGATAACGATGTGGCATGGACAACCCTCATGCTCACCAAATAAAATAACATAATCATCATGTCTAAAATACAATAGCCATAAATGAGAATCAGGCATAATCATGTAATACAGATAAAATAGTAAACATTCATAAGTCAGCTCAACTCCGACCTCTTGCCACCAGAGGTCTCAACCCCCGAGGTACCTGTACCTGAAAATGTGCCCCAACACGGGGTGAGATCTCTAAAAAGAAATCTCAGTAAGACAAGGGGTCCTCAAGGATCTCTCCACTCCAAGCTCACTTACATGTGCAATATAAGTTCTAAAAGATAACAGCAGTATAATTTCATAATATGTGCAATTCAGCATATATCCATGTCATGTGTGTAAGTATCCTACTGGTCGGAGAATCAAAGGTAGGGATTACATATGTCTACAACCTACAGTACAAAGCTCCTCGCTTGTACCTCACCCACGGAGTTACCATCTTGTATGTCTCCACATACTCAGGGTTTACCATCTAGGTGGAACATCACATATATATTATATGGCATTTGCACTCATAAAACAACTCAATAGCATATCAATAATCATCACATATTTTCATACCAAAACACAGCATGCATATAAATCATCCCTCCATGAGGTATGGTGGAACCAACAATGGGCAAAACCGAGGACACAAAAGCTTACATGTAGTGCCAAAATCTGTATCCAAAGGCTCGGTAAACACATACAACCCAACAGTCTCACAACACGTCAATTGCAATCTGTTCGTATGAATACACAATTTAATATTCAGAAATCTCAATATCATAACCATTAAACAATGTTTTCTCTTTCGTTTGCATCCTTTTTAATTCATAATTATCACGCATTAAGCCCCACTATTAAAGGTATTAATGTTTCCCAACAGTAATACTGACTTCCTAGGGCATCATGCCCCAATGAAAACTTTCCCACGCATTAAAACTGGTTTCTGGTCATTCTGACGGGAGGTAATCGATTACTGCACATGGTAACCGATTACCAAAAACAGGGTAATCGATTACCATACGAAAGGTAATCGATTACCACGCGGACAGAGCAGAATTCTGTAGAATTTTTCTGCATAATCTGCGACCCCAAAGGTTCCCCAAGGTCCAAGGTTCGGTTTTTTCTCAAAACAGCATTTCATTATTACTTATTATGCCTAGATAAATAACCCTTAACTTGAATTATCAAAGTTCCCTCTTTTAATGACTCAAACAAGCTAAAATCATAAAATTTCAAAGGAAGTGATCATGGTTTACCTATGGACCCTTGAACTCAGAAAAAGGAGGTGGCTTGGTGGTTTCTATACCACTCTAATTTGCTGCACAAGTGAGGCCACGAAAATGATCCATAAGTTTGGTTCTTTACACCAAAAGGTGGCTTCTTAAAGCCACAAATGCCAAATAAATGGCTCCCACAACACTCACTAAGAAGTCAGCCCCCAACACTCATCCAAACAGAAGCTAAAACTCAGAAATGCATTGCCTTTCAATATCCCAAGGCTTGAGCACACTCACACATGGAGATTTTGTGAATGAATCAAGAGGAAAGGTGGCCTCTTGAAGGTGGAGACAAGGTGGTGCAGCCAAGAGCCTCAGAAATTCACGTAGAGGAGATGAAAAACTGACCTAGAAAATTGTGTCCTTTAGTATTTATAGTCTCCTTAAGTTTGATCCGTCGGTATTAGCACTAATAGCTTCGCTAATCATTTTAATCTCAAAATTCATATTCTGAACCTAGCCATTTTTCTAGTATTTTTCATATTTTTATTATAATTTTTCGCAACACTTTGCCGGTACGCGTTTTACACGTAGCCGGTATTAGTTCTGACATCAACACTCATAATTATGATTTCAAACTTGGTTTACTCAACTTAGGTATTTTTCTAGGAATATTCATGTACTTATTATGATTTTTTAAGATACTTTATCGGTACGCATTTATACCATGAAGCAGAACCGGTATCTGCACTTTTCGTCAGAAAAAAAGACTTTCAACGTTATTAAGACCTTATGATAATTATTTAAATCTCCCCATATTTATTCGACATCAATTATGGAATCCTTCCTTAAATTAATAATTAAATTACTAAAATTCCTAATTTAACGGTGCAGGTTCTTACAACATGCACTTTGAGAGTGCTTACCTACTGTCAAACCTTGTTGATTGAAGATAGTAAGACCCATTGATTTTGAGAGATAGCTAAATACCTTAGGAAATTTTGGAAAAAATTGTAAGGTTGCAAAGTACAAAAACTTGGTGGATTGTATAGGTTTGCCAAGCACTCATGAAGCTTGACCAATAGCGTAAGGGTTGATCAATTGACTTGCAAATTGGATGTAGATCACATGCAGTGGTGATCAAATCAGTATAAATCTTTGTTTGCGATCTTTATAACTCAACTATTTATTTTAGCCTTTAATTGCTTCATTTGATAGTGTTTGTGTAAGGACCCGCACCGTTAAATTATAAAAATTTACGGACCTGCACCGTTAAATTATAATTTTAGAAATTTAATAATTATTAAATGAGGATTTTTGAATGAAAGATTTAATTATTTTAAATAAGTTAAGTTAAAACACCTATTTGAGAAAATAATAAATAATGAGGGTTTCGCGGTAAAAATGAAGTAGGCAAATTGCCTGAAACTTAAAGATAATTAGCAATTATTATTCTAAAATTTTATAAGGTTAATGACAACAAAATAATTATGATAACATTAGTAGGAAATATTAATTAGTGGAATTTAGTCATTTTCGGTGAAAAATGATGATACTGGGGGTACCGCTGTAGAAACAGAAGGTATAGAAAAATACTCAGAGCTGAAATAAATTACATATTTATGCGTCAAAAAATTTATATGACTCGGAGGTCTAAAATGATTAGAGATTTAAGTGACTGAGGTTTTGCGTATTGATACAGGGTATTTCACAGTATAAAATGCGTAGCGGTGAAGTGTCTCGAAAAATTAAAATTAAAATATGATAATTCCTAGAAAAATGTTTAGGTTAAGAATATAAAATTTTAGAGTTAAACAAAGAAAGAAACTAATTAAACTAACACTGTTAGTTTTAGTCGGTGAACTTATAAATAGCTAAGTGGTACATAATCCTAGGACATGATAAGTGTCAAAGCACTATGTTTTTAATGTCAAAAATAATACAAATAATAATTAATATGATTAAAATTATGGTGTTAATTAATAAAATCTTAAAGAATATTAAAATGCCAACAATTAGATAAGATTCTAATCTTTTTTTATTGTTTCAGGTTGTTTTATCAAGGAGAGACTACTAACCTGATAAGGAGAACCGGCTGAAGATAAATCAAAAATTAAGAATATAAAGATTTAATCAAGATTCGGTCGTCCCCGCTATTCAGCTCGCCTCAGCGAAAAAGTGAAGTGAGAAGCTCGCTATTCAGCTCGTCTCAGCGAGAAAGTCAGCGAGAAGCTTGCCCTGTTGCTCGCTTCTGCAAGCACAACAACGAAGGGAGGAAAATAGCTCGCTAAGCAGATCGCTTCAGCGAGCTCATCAGCGAGCGAGCCCAAAAATTAAAGGCCCAATTTTAAGCCTTTAAATACAACGCGATGAAGGCTGTGAAGGAGGATTGAGAAGACTAACGAAAGAAAGGCGGAGACGAAGGCAGAGGGCAGCAGTAGAGGAGAAAGTCTGGAGCGGGATTCCAGAAGAGGAGAAGAAGATTGAAGTTCATCATTGATCATCAACCAAGTTTTATCATGAACCTCTTTCATCTTTCATTATTTATTAATTCTGAATTTATGAACATGTCTCGCTAGTTTATTTATGTAGTTAGGATTATGGATCCAATGTGAATCCTATTAGTGGTTTAATTTAGTTTCTTTAATAAATTATTTCAGTATTTGTGTTTTACCTTGCATGAATTTTTATATCCTTGTATGAACTGATCACTCTTATAGGGATTTGAGGGTTAGGGCTCGCAATAGACATATTGGGGTTTTAGTCTTGACTGGGGTAAAATACCAATTCTTGTATGACCTAGACATAGGCTTGCTTGAGTTGTAGACTTTATAATCCATCGCGTTTAATGCTTATTCTAAGAGGGATTACTAAGACATTAGGATTCTAATTAGATTAAAGGGTTAAAGTCGCTAAGACATTAGGAGGATCTGAGGTGAAATAATTCCTAACTGCAGCTTTTGTTTTTGATATTTTAAATTTAATTCTCAATTCTTGCGTTCTTGATATTCTTGTTATTTACTGCAATTAATTTTAGTTTTAATTTAAATTCAAAAATTATTCTCAACAATCAATTCGAGTTTTCCAAATTAAAGGGAATAGTTATAATAGTACTTGGCGCATTAATCCTCGTGGGATGATATTCTTATTTCACTACTTTATTACTTGAAACGATCGGTATATTTGCCGTATTTGTAACAAGTTTTTGGCGCCGTTGCTGGGGATTAATCACGTCAATATTATTCATCACTTTCGATCTTTGAGGTTGGAATTTATTTTTATTTTATTTTATTTCTCTTGTTTATGCGATGTAGAGTAGATCTTGAATCTCTACAATTTGATCCGAAAATAGAGAAAACTGGAAAAAGAACAGAAAACTCACTGAACAAAGAAAACAAGAAGAATCTTCGAGTTCATAGCCCATAGCAGAACTCGAGATGGCTGAAAATAATCAGCCACATCACGAAGAGGAGTTGATGGAGTCAATCCTCACTCCTAGTTTTACAAGGCCAAATTCGAGTATCGCGAGACCAACAATCACGGCTAATAACTTTGAAATTAACCCGACGTTAGTCACATTGATTGAGCAATCTCAATTCGCGGGAGAGGACACAGAAGATCCTCATGAATTTCTTGACAGATTTCTTATGATCTGTGACACAGTCAAGAAAAATGGAGTATCAGATGATGCGTTGTGACTACGATTGTTCATGTTTGCTGTAACGGATGAAGAACTCAGATGGCTGGAACGACAACCAGCAAATAGCATCAGCACTTGGGAAGATCTAGCTGCAAAATTCTTAGCCCAATTCTTCCCGATGACAAAGTACAATCGGTTGGTTAATGAAATAACCAATTTGATTCAATCTGATGGCGAAACTCTATGTGCAGCCTGAAAGCGATTCAAGGAGCTTCTGAGAAAGTGTCCTCAGTACGAGTTGCAACCCAGACAAAAAGTTCAAATATTTTTCAACAGGATGACACCAGCTTCAAGGATGGTTGTCAATGGTGCAGCTGGAGGATCTATCAGGCAAAAGACACTCACTCAGACTCTAGAATTAATTGAGTCTATGGCAAGGATGGAGAATGAGAGTATTGCAGCTCAACCAAAGAGAGGAGTCCTCCAATTAGAAGATAATGATTCCATGCTGGATGAACAGATGCTCCTCTCACAACAAATTGCTATTTTGAGTAGCAAGTTTGAAAAGCTTCAGGCTTCTATAGCTCAGTATCCTGCGAATACTGTAAAGGGGAACATGAGACTAATGAGTGCAACGTACTCATAGGAGCAGATCCTATCCAAGTCAATGGGATCTGGTATGATCGGAGGCCTCAGCAGAATCCTCATAGAAATCAAAACAATGCTGCGGGAAATACTTTTAACCCCACGTGGAAGAATCATGGAGGTCTGGATTACAAGTCAAATCAATATTTGCAACCTTCACCAATTTCGAATCAATCATCTGAGTTAGAAAGAGCCTTGCTGCAGTTGACAAAGACAACTGATACATTCATGAATGGGACAAGATCTCATCACAAGAATCAAGATGCATCCATCAGAAACTTGGAGAGTCAAATTGGCCAACTTTCAAGACAACTAGCTGAGAGGAGTCAAGGAACATTCCCTAGTGACACCGTAATCAACCCGAAGGAGCAATGCAATGTCATCACTACTAGGAATGAAGAGCTAGGAAAAGAAGAAGTCAAAGTTTCTACAAGCAAGGATGAACAAGTTCAAAATGATAAAGAAGAAGCAAATGAGCAACCTCCTGCAGCTCAAAAGAAGCAATGAGACTTTTAACGTTTTGAGAAACCTCCATATCCCATAAGGAGCAAGCAACATGAGCAAAGGAAGCAATTGTCTGAAATTTTAGGTATTTTAATAAATTGTAAATTAACATTCCTTTTGCAGAAGCTCTGGAGCAAATGCCTTCGTATGCCAAGTTCCTGAAGGAGACATTATCTAAGAAGCGAAAGCTCGTAGAGGATGAACCGATTACACTAACAGAGGAGTGTAGTGCAATCTTACAGAAAAACTTGCCTCCATAGTTGAAGGATCCAGGAAGCTTTAGTATTCCATGCACCATTGGCAAGACGACTATAGAGAAAGTCTTATGCGATCTTGGTGCCAGCATTAATGTGATGCCATTAACCCTGATGAAAAAACCGAGAATTAATGAAGTGAAGCCAACTAGGATGAATGCTCAACTAGCCAACCGCTCAACAAAACAAGCACATGGTATTGTGGAAGATGTGTTAGTTAGGGTAGACAAATTTTTAATTCCTGTCGATTTTGTTATTCTTGACATTGATGAAGATGCCAGTGTGCCTATGATCTTCGGAAGTCCATTCTTAGCAACCTCAGGAGCGCTAATTGATGTACCTAAGGGTGAGTTGATAATGCGCGTGGATGGAGAGCGAGCAATATTCAAGGTACTTACAAATGAAACTCCTTCATTGCCTGCATCTCAGCCTAAAGATCAAATCAATTACATTGCGGAGTAAAAGGTTGAGGAAGAAAACAAAAATAAAATCCATTAGCGGCATGATGAAGAATGAAAGCCAAAGGTTAAGATGGAAAATCCCAAGAGCAAGGAAAAACATGTGAAGACTAAGTTTAAAGTTCCTGAGAATCCTCCTCCTTATCCACATGCATATGAGTATAACCATGGGCAAGGGTATGGTGTCATCAATGAGCCCGAGCTACCAGCCACCATGATCACATAGAGTACGTCAGGCTAATGACGTTAAACAAGCGCTTGTTGGGAGGCAACCCAATGGATTTATGCTTTTTATTTAATTTGCTGCATTTAGTTTTTGTTTTCGTTTATTTTATTTTAGTTTTAACTTTTTATCCATAGTGATGTATATTTGATGAATTTCTTATGCTACTACTTGTTATTATTACGTGCTCATTATTTCTGATGTGTAGTCCATTGCTGAGGACAACAAAATTCTAAATCTGAGAATGGGGGAGCACCACATATACAGTAGCAGTCAGATTTTCATGTGAGGATGAGTAGAGCTTCATATATAGTAGCAGTCAGATTTCCCTGTGAGGATGAGTAGAGCTTCAAATTTTTTCAGATAAACATGGAACCTTCTTTTAACTTCTCTTAATTTTAATTTTATTTATTTATTTTCTCCTCTTTATTTGATTTATTGATAATTATTAGATTATGCCAACGGAGAATTAATCAGTAAAATTTATCTATGATGTGATGACTTAGGATATATATTATTTTTATGAATAAGCATTGGTTGAGTTAGTCTAAGAGTCAGCATGAATAATAAAATTTCAGTACGAGTGACTGAGAAAGAGCATAATTTACTGAATTGCACACTTATAGCCGTGAGGTTTTGAGCCTAAACAGAAAATTCTTTTAGGTGTGCACTTCACTGTTGAAAATACTTCTAGAACTTGCTTTGTTTCTCTTTGAAGTGGTTGTTTACATGCATGTTTGAAATGATTGAGGCATTTTATTGTTTTAGCTACTTAGCCAAAAAGCCAACCATTATGATATCTTTTGTTTAGCCTTTTGAGCCTAGGCCTTTTCTTTTCTTAATTCATGATATTTTAATTAGCCACTTCACATACACTTCTACCTTAAATAAGATTGGATTGTAGAAATTTCATGGTAGGGTGTAAACATGAGTACTTCATCATGTAATTTTAAGTGGTGGAAAAGGAGGTTAGGTGAATGGAGTAAAAGCAAAGGTTGGAAAAATGGTGAAAAAGAAAAAAAAATATTTATTGCTTCTATGTAAATAAAAGTATTGAGAAATATAGAAAATGAAAATGAAAAAAAAAATTTGGGGGTTGAAAAAGAAAAATACAGAAAAAAATGAAATTGCTGAAAAAGAAAAAGGAGGAAAGAAGGAGAAAAATGATTATCTCTAGTGTTGACACTTTACCATGATCTTTCTGTGTTCCAATGTTTTAGCTAGCTCTCTCTTGTTTATCTTTCCTTTAGCCAAGCCCCATTACAACCAGAATAAAGACCTCTTGATCTTTTATGCATGTTAATTAACTGTAAAGAGTGAGAATATGGCCAAGCTTATGGAAGTATTGATACAGCGAAAGGTTAAGTGAAACACTTACCCCTCAGACAGATGAGTGATTTAATATTTATAGTGAGGGGTGTGTTAAAATTCAGCTATTATGCTTAATTGATAGATCTCATGCTTTAATTTTATAACTTGCTTGCTTCTGATACTGCTTAGTTATATGTTTATTCTTGAACTCTTTTATTTTCTACCTAAGTCTGATCATTGTTGGATTGATGTACTGTCTGAGTATCACATTGAGCATGATATTTGAACTTTTGCATGTATCCCATGTTCTTAATTTAATTCATTGCTGAGGAAAACAATGAGTAAATCTGGGAATGTTTGTTAAGTGTCAAAGACACTATGTATTTAATGTTAAAAATAATTCAAATATTAATTAATATGATTAAAAATATGGTGTTAATTAATAAAATCTTAAAGAATATTAAAATGCCAACAATTAGATAAGATTCTAATCTTTTTTTATTCTTTCAGGTTGTTTTATAAAGGAGAGACTACTAACCTGATGCGGAGAACCGGCTGAAGATAAATCAAAAATCAAGAATATAAAGATTTAATCAAGATTTGGTCGTCCCCGCTATGCAGCTCGCCTCAGCGAAAAAGTGAAGCGAGAAGCTCGCTATTCAGCTCGCCTCAACGAGAAGCTCGCCCTGTTGCTCGCTTCAGCGAGCACAACAGCGAGGGAAGGAAAATAGCTCGCTTCAGCGAGCTCATCAGCGAGCGAGCCCAAAAATTAAAGGCCCAGTTTTAAGCTTTTAAATACAATGCGACGAAGGCTGTGAAGGACCATTGAGAAGACGGACGAAAGAAAGGCGGAGACGAAGGTAGAGGGCAGCAGTGGAGGAGAAAGTCTGGAGCAAGATTCCAAAAGAGGAGAAATAGATTGTAGTTCATCATTGATCATCAACCAAGTTTTATCACGAACCTCTTTCATCTTTCGTTATTTATTATTTCTGAATTTATGAACATGTCTGGCTAGTTTATTTATGTAGTTAGGATTATGGATCCAATGTGAATCCTATTCGTGGTTTAATTTAGTTTCTTTAATAAATTATTTCAGTATTTGTGTTTTACCTTGCATGAATTTTTATATCCTTGTTTGAACTGATCACTCTTATAGGAATTTGAGGGTTAGGACTCACAATAGACATATTGGGGTTTTAGTCTTGACTGAGGTAAAATACCAATTCTTGTATGACCTAGACGTAGGCTTGCTTGAGTTGTAGACTTTATAATTCATCGCGTTTAATGCTTATTCTAAGAGGGATTACTAAGACATTATGATTCTAATTAGAGTAAAGGGTTAAAGTCGCTAAGACATTAGAATTTAACCAACTATTTTTAGAAGACGAATTGTCCGAAACATCTGAAGTAAATTATTATTGAAATTAATTTAAATTACTCTAAAAGGATCTGAGGTGAAATAATTCCTAGCTGCAACTTTTGTTTTTGATATTTTAAATTTAATTCTCAATTCTTGCGTTCTTGATATTCTTGTTATTTACTGTAGTTAATTTTAGTTTTAATTTAAATTCAAAAATTATTCTCAACAATTAATTCGAGTTTTTCAAATTAAAGGGAATAGTTATAATAGTACTTGGCGCATTAATCCTCGTGGGACGATATTCTTATTTCACTACTTTTTACTTGAAACAATCGGTATACTTGCCGTAATCGCAGCAGGACATTTTTTAAAACCCACGTTGCTGCATTTTCACTTTCTCATGGCAGCCAAATGTTCTCTACCTTGAGCCCATAATTCCCTCTTCAAGAATCCCTCAAGACATCATTTTTCTTCATCTTTCCATCACTCTCATCTTATAGAAATTAGAGAACAAACTGTGAGTGAATGAAAAACACATCCTTGGGGTGTTCTTGCTACTGTGTGTAAGAGGGAGAGGGTTGTACACTTGAGTTTGTATGTTGGGAGCCATTTCCACACCTTTTTGTGTATCAAAGAACTAATCTTTGTGAAGAAATGACCTAGCTTTTGGAGTAATTTTTGTGCACCATTTGGGCAGTGGCTTGGACCATCTTCAAAGCCCACAAAATTCTCTCATCTTTCCATTTTCAAAGGCCCCAAGGTAACCTCTCACAATTTCTTTTGTAAATTCATGAAAATGGCTTGTTTTGAGTAATGAAAAAGAGAAACTTTAATGATTTGTGTTAAGGGTTATTAATCTTAGTGTAATATGTGAAACCATGTCTAAAGTAATTTAGATGAATCCCTAGGAGTGTAAAAATGATAGCTTGATTCATTGGGAGCCATTAGAATGGAGATTATGCAGAAAAAGCTGATGTTTTGGCCTCTGTCGAATAGGGATTCAGATCCCTTTCGAAAGAATTCGAATCCCTACTGTTAAAATGCTGAATTTTGACTTTTGGGAAGGAGAGATTCGAATCCTTCTCGAAGGGATTCAAATCCCTCCAAATGGTGCCTAATTGATCAAAGGGTGGCATATAAGGTTCAACATATCTTGGTACTCTTACAACCCACAAGAGACATCAATCTAATTCTTTGCTTAAACCTCAAGTTATCACAATCACTTACTTGATTTAAAAGTTATTAACCATTTCATATACATTATCCATTTTTCATGCATTAATCATAGTGAAACAACATCATTACCTAGAATAAGCCTATTGTCATTCCATCACATACATCAATATTTAATTATACAAGGTCCTCAATATGTCCAATTACATTTACATCAACTACAAATATAACTATTACAATTCAATAGCAAAATACCAATAATTACATCCCATTGAACTTAGACCAAAAAGGTGCATGAAAAGCATCTATGCATAACACATATCAAGTCATGTCATATCCAATGTTCATACCCTAAGTCCAAAATGCGAATAAAATCATCAAAATGAATGTCAATGCTCCAAAATATATATCCACTATCAAGACCTCCCAAAATGAATTAACTTGCCAATATGCTCCTATGTGGGCCTCTTGTCGAAGGCCTCTCTTGCCGTATTAGTAGTACCTGAAATGTAATCCCCATATCGCGGGGTGAGATTTGACAATCTCAGTAAACCAATGGTCTTGGAGGAACACACCACCTAATGACTCACTCGAATGTAAAGCAGTAATAATTTACATATAACAGAGCATACATCAATCAATCAACACTCGGCTTGAATCCAAAAACATATCCCCGGGTAGTTCAAGGAACCCATCTTATAACTCCAGAGATATTCCTACTACCGCTCCCAAAATGAAGACAACATTATGACATTATACCAACTGAAACTCCCTACGGAGGCCTATCCAGTGGAAGTTACCTCAAATATATCTATTGGCTAGAGATACAGGTATATCAAAACATATACCAAACAATATGTCAAGAATGCATAAGCATATTATATCACATACCATTACAGTCCACAAATTTCAACCACTACCCCAATGGACGTGGTGGAGCACACATAGGGAATCAGGGATTAACCCCAAGACAAAGAGTTTACCTTTTCGAAGCTTCCAAGCTAGATAGCTTTAACCACAAGTCAGCTCACAATCCTTTACTTTTACCACAGAAATGCCTACAATAAATTTTATTGCATTTTCTTACACAAGACATCATTCCAAGCAATATTCATCAAAGCCATATGGCCATCCAAGGCCTCTAACTACCTTAACCATCATATACACATGAGTTGGTCACAAATTTTCGATCCAGATGAAAGAGTAGATGGAAACAAGGATTCTTACTACAAATCAATTCATAGACTTTCCAAGAGTGATTTCCAAGCACCTAATCAACTTGAACACCCAACAATGGCTCCACTTTCTTCAAAAAAATTCCACTTTCATGGAGGAATAACTCACTCCATAATGATTTTCAAGAGCAGTTTAAGATATGGAAGTTGATCACAATGTCAAGGGGAACAATTTTTGTGTTGGAAGTTTTGGCAATGGATGACAAGAATGCAAGATGAAATTTTGAAAAGCTTTCCTTCCCTTTGAAGATGGTGGCCACGGGTTTCTCTAGTAGGAGGAAGAAGATGACTAGCTTTTTGTGAGGAGGGACATTATTCATTAGTTGTTGGTTCACAAGGATTGCCACATAAACGTACAAAAGACAAAAAATCACTTAAACCCATCATTTAACTCACTAATCACCAATCAATTCATGAATCATTCATTTAGTCAAAAATTTAACATTCACCAAAGTCTCTTAAATACAATTTAACATATGATTCTAGAGTTTCCTGATAATTCAGTGAAATTACAATTTTATCCCTAGTTGTGCACTATCGGTACATTTTCCCAAAACCATCAAAATTCACTAAATATTTCAAACAATCATTTTTCTTAACTCTAGATACCTCTTTCAACACATATCCAAATCCTATATCAGTAATCTCGTTTCTGGTTTACCAGATGGAATTTACACGTGGTATTTTATCTGGTAAAAATCATTATTTTTCAGTTGTTTAGAAATTTGCCTATCCATTTCTGGTATTATTTACCTCAAATAAGGTCTATTTTTACCATTTCACATATCAAGGTTACATATTTGTCAATTTACCATTTTATCCTTCATGTGTATTTTGACCTAAAACTCAAGATTTCACTAAACACAACCTCTAACCTATAATTTAATTATTAAAATACGTTTCAAATATGTGAGGAGTTATACCATTGACATCCTTGTTTTGAACTGGACCATATGACCTTTGTGTAGCTCACTCTCCACTCCTCACTACAGGACAAAATGTTAATATAAGGGAATATTTCACCTCTCTCCAAATAATCAATTTCGCATGATTCTATTCACACACTCTTGTAGAGAGATTCCTTCCATGTCAAACCTTATAGAATATTTCCTAACAACCTATATAATACACGTTTAGCACATTTGCAAAGGACATTTTGGCTCATTTGCACATTGCTCCCGTCTCACTCTCTTTACACACTAAGGTTTTGTTTGAGAGTTTGGAGGGGAAGGAAAAAACATGGATTCAAGGGGAAGGGAGGGGAAGGAAGGGCAGGGAAATGAACGGTATTTTTTCCCTTGTTTGGGATTTAAAAAAATGGTAAGAGAAAAGAATGAAGAGTTAATGAGATAATTTTATCATTTTATCCTTTCTTTAAAAATTAATATAATTTTTTTGTGTCTTTTGTTCAATTCTAACAGCTTTCAAATTTAATTAGGGAAAATTAATCGCGTTTATAAATTAATAAACAAAAACTAAAATATGAGAATCTAAAAAAAATAAAATGGCTCACTAACTTATTACTTTTGGGCTGGGCTTAAATGAAAACTAAAAAAAGAAAAGAAAGAAATATGTACTTAAAAAAAGAAAGAAAGCCCTAATTCCAAAACACAGAGAATGAGAAAGTGGAATCGTGAAGTAAAATGGCAACAGCTTGAAGCGGCAAGGTGAATGGTGCAATAGAGAAGGAGACAGCGCAACGCAACATGGTGGTGCTTGTGGTCACTCGCGCGTGTGTCGATTTTGGATATGAATGAGTGATGGCGCTTGACTCAATGGGTTCGATATGGTGGTCAGAGAGGAGACATTGATGACGTGGTGGAGCTCGCGGTGGTCGGTGGCATGAGGTGGTGGTAGCTGTCATGGAGGTTTGGTTCATGGTGGTTGGAGTGCACATTCGGAATCGTCAGATAAGTAATTTCCAATATTCCTTTTCTCAAACCCCCCCCCCCCCAAAATGGCAGAACTTAAATTTTAAGAACAAGAAGGGTTTTATGAAAATTCTAAATTCCTTCCTCTCACTTTTTTAAACTCACAAACAAGGGAAGAGATTAAGAAAGCCCTCTGTTTCCCTTCCTTTTCCTCCTAAATCTAACTCCTAGACAAGCCCTAAAGCTCTGTGTACCATATTTTTTCTCCATCGTTCACATGGAAGAATCCAATTTTTCCTTTCTTAAACTAACATTAATGGAGTTTTAATTCCCTCATACTAGTACCTCCAACTTATGTGCCACGTTAATCAATCACTCCTCAAAATCGGGTTGCACATTCACACCTCATATAAATCCCGAATCTTGGTTGCCTTATTGGTATACAAACACTTTAGAAATACATGTGTAGTTGTCTCTTCTATGGCTTTATAAACATAATAATCACGTGTAATCATATGTTCTCAAAATGCATACTTTATAGTATTACATTCTTGAAAGTCAATTTGAAAAACCAATGGATAATATTCTTGACACGTCTTAGAATCCTTGAAATATTTTTCCAAGCCAAGAACATACTATTGGAAGGTTTGAGGCATTAAAATTATAATTGGAATCATTTTCAGATGCAAAATCACCCTTTGATAAGAAATGATTCGAATCCCTCCTGCTTAGGATTCAAATTCCTTACTACTGGTTGAAGGAATTCGAATCCCTCATTAAAGGATTTGAATCCTTCACTAGGGATTCGAATCCTAACTAGCCAGTACGGCTTGTAACGACTAGTAATGGTTATTTTTGAGAGATACATATACATACCCATCTATTTCGTCCCCAAGAAGAAAGGATCACTGTTCCTACATATCTTAAGGATGATTTGAGAGCTTCTACACTTCATTTGCATATTCTTTCATATCTTTCAAAGTTCAAACATATTTGAGCTCATATCTTGAAAAATCCATATATCAATAGTGCTTCAATTTGTTTATCCACACTTTGAGAGTGTATATTCATTTTCAAATATTTTCCTTTTTGTGTTCTTGAGTTGAAAGGGTTATGAGACTCATTGTTTGAGAGGTAGCCAAATACCTGAGTAAATTTGGAGAGAATGAGAGAATTGTAAGGTTGCCAAGTACCCGTAAACTTGAAGATTGTAAGGTATCCAAGAACCCGAAGTCTTGGAAGATTGTAAAGGTTTGTCAAGTACCCGTGAAACTTTATCATTAGTGAATGAGTTGATCGAGCGGCTTCAGTCTGGACGTAGGTCACAAGTGGTGGTGACCGAACTAAGATATTTTGTGTTTGTAATTCTCTAAACTCTAAACTCTTTATTTCTAGCATTTTAATTGCTTCTTTGATATTTTGTATGTGCTAGTATAAGTTCTATAATTGTGATAGATTATATATTATATATTGTTTGAATGCATTGATTAGCTTTTCATATATCAAAGTGTGCTTGAAATAATTATTTAGAAACTAGAATGAGGCTTTTGTGAATATTTTATAATACTCAATTCACTCATCTCTTGAGTATAGAAACCATATTCCTAACACATGGGTCTGTGCATTATCCACTATTTAAATTCAGTGGACTCTTATGTGAGGGAAATGTTAGAAAAGTATAAAAATTATTAATGTAGCTTCACCCAACAACTTAAGCTTTTAAGTTGATTTAGTTTTTTACAATTTCATTTGATAGTCATCACGAGTTGTATATATGAATTAATTATACTTTATCTATATTAAAATATTTATTGTTTAAGGTAATTGTGTAAAGATTAAAAAGTTATTAAGTACTCGTAGATATAAAAAAAGGTAATAGTTTTCTCATGTAATAAGAGATAATAATTATCTCCTACTGACTCATTTGTATAAGTGGGGTTCACTTTCAAGGGTAGAGAGAGAAAAAGTAGAGTGGGACCCATCTTGAATTTGTGTGTGTAGGAGATATATTTTTTCTTATGTAACATAAGAATAATAAATCCCATAAAGAAAATGTAACTACATTTGACTTAATTATTTTTTTAATTAAAATACTTGAAATTTATTATCAATCCATTACATCATTAAGGGGAGAAGGAAGACGAAAAAATAATTATTAATTATTATCACTGATTCTGTGAGACAACAATCAAGGCAGAGTAATAAACCTTTCTTTTTCTTTTTCTTTTGTGAAGGGGCAGCCCCAAAGCAAAACAAAGAAATTACATCAAAGAGTATCTAGCTCAATGAACAGAGCTAAAATTAGAAAATTACAACCACATAATATCTGGAGGAGGAACATGAAAAATCATAAAATCATCTTGATCTAGCTTTAGCAGAGGGAGATTAGCTAGCCAGTCTGCGCAAATATTTCCTTCCCTGTAAGTATGCAGCAACCTAACACTCCAATCCTTTGAAAGCCACTCCCGTATTCGAGTCACTAAATGAGACTCACGAGATTCATCACCAAGTTTGGTGAGCAAAGTGATAGCATATGCTGAATCACTCTCCAAAATAATTTTCCTCCAACCTCCTTCCCAAGCTCTTTCCAATCCTTTTAAAATATCCCACAACTCAGCAATAATTGTACTGCAGTGACCTATCCTATAAGAAAAAGCTTCCAACCATTTACCATCAGAACCTCTAATCAAACCCCCACAAGCAGACATACCAGGATTCCCTTTAGAGAACCCATCTATGTTAATTTTTATCCACTCATCCTCAGGAGGCACCCACCTAATTAACTTCTCAGTCAAAGCACTCCTATGAATATCATTACCATATGCTTCAAAGGATGAAATAACTTCTCTAGCATATAATAAAATAACCTCCAGACTATACCTGTTCTCCACATTACCCGAGCCATGAGTAATTTCGTTTCTCCAAGACCAAGCCTTCCAACAGGTAATTCCAAAAATCAGAGCCCAGGGAATATCAAAGCAGTGAGATGACAACTGCTTCAAATTTTCTATTAGCCAATCCTGCAAATTCAAAGAGAAAAAAATCTGGAACAGCCAAGTGAGGAGAAAACTGATTCCAAATATTTCCAATACTTGAACAATCCCCCAACAAATGCAAGGTATTTTCAATTTCTTGGTTGCAAACCAAACAAGTTGAGCTGCCCAAATTAAACTTGTTCAATCTACTCTTGGTTAATAACCTGTCATGACCCACTTTCCAGAGAAAAAAATTGATTCTCTATGGGCCAAACCACTTCCAGATCAACTTCCACAAATCCGATCTTCCACTTTGAGTATGATACGGCTCAGATAAGGCAGAGTATAAACCTTTAACTGATAGTCTTGGGGAACTAGGAAGACACCAATGAAGTCTATCAGCTCTATCATTACAATTAGGACCACAGCTCTTAGATCTTTCAATTTTCAATCACCATTTATGTCAACATATTGGTTTACCGTTTTATGAATTTCATCCCACCCAATTGGATGAGCAGAGTGATCCATCAATCTTCCAGAATAATTAATCCATTTATCTTTCCAGAATTGGATTGAACTACCGTCGCCAATTTTCCACACTAAAAGATCCTCAAGCTTTTTCCAAACATTACAAGTTTGCTTCCAAGTTCTGGAATCCCCTGCCTTTGATTTAAAAATATTATTACCTTCCCTCCCATCTGCATATTTAGCTCTAATAACATGAACCCATAGAGCATGTTGGGAAAAAATAGCTCAGGGTAGTTTAGCTATGAAAGCTTCGTTCATGAATTTGAGATTTTTCAAACCAAACCCTTTAGGTAAACCTTTCAATTTGTAAGATAGGAGTCAAGTCAGTCAACGCCGTTTGTTGTTTTTAGGTAAAAGAAAAATAGTAATATAATAAGGGTTAATAACTTTTCCTCTTACACGAGCAGTTCTCTTACTTCCGGCAAATACAACATTTGTGGGACCGAGAGAAAAAAAAATCAACAATCACGCAGATCAATGGCTTAGTAGGAAAAAAATGTCTTCTTAGAGAAGTATATATCCCATATAATGATTCACGTGATAGCACATCTATATTATTCTAAAGTAAAACCGTTTATTGGAAACTTTGATGATGTGTCGCATTCTCCTTGAATATGAGGTTTGTGTTCACACTTAAAGAAATTTGAAATGTTTCCTGTTATAGTAATTTTTTAAATTATTTTTTAAGCTTAAAATTTTAAAACATCAATTGAAATCCGATTAAAAAACACAATTAAATTAAATTCCCACTATCTCTTTATTGAAAGCTGCGAAAGTTGGAAGCTGCAACAATTTATTGAACCTTATTGGGAGTTGAAAAGTTTTTTTAAAGTAGTGCCTTATTTGAAAGTTGAATTTTTTTTTTTTAAAGTTGTGCCTTAAGGTACTTCTCAAATAATGCATTGAGTTTTTGTATAAATAGAGAATTGTTTCTTCTTCTTTTTTGTCTTGCCTGCATTTTTCTTTCTTTCTGTTCATGTCTGCGTTTTTTTTTTCTTTCTGTTCATGTGCGTAGGGATTGTTCTATTGGTATAATTTTCGGTTTCTTTATGAACAAACCCTATGAATTCGTTTTCATAAATTTTTTACTGACACTGATTTATTCATTTTTTAGGGTGGAAGGATTCATGATACTGTGAGTGGTTATTTACATATTCAGCGTCTTCCACCTTCAATTGTTTCGATCCACGACTACCAAAAGAGATCTTTCTTCACAGTGCTAATTCATTCTTCTTCCACGGAACAGTGAGGGGCTTTATGCTTCCAAAGTCACCTCTTCCAATGACACTCAATCTTTCGAAGAAAAGTCCCTCAATGGTAAATCCTTCATCACGTATTCATTCTTATCTCTTTGTTCTTATTGTTCCATCCACTGAGAAATCTTCACCACCAACCACGGTATTCCTTCCTATCCACAAAATAGGAATGTTTGATCCATTTCTTTCTCGAGAAACAGATTGAGTTTCGTCCCTTTCTCTTGGAAGTGAGTCGGGGAAATTTAATATATGATTTTTCTCTTCATCAAAGAAAGAGATGCATATTGTAGAAGACAACACAACCGCACAATAAAAAGAAGACAAGGAACAACGCAGAACTGAGCAACTCAACAAAGAGACGAGCATTGCACAAGACTGAAGAAGATATGGGTTACCTTCTTTTGATTTTTAAATTTTGCAGCTTCCCTTTTTTTTCTTTTATTTGAATATGTATCATACAATTGTGGTTTCATAATAGCGAAAAAGATATATTATTATATATTATTTCCTTTTCTTATTATTTTTTTATTTTATTTTTTTCTCCACCGAACATAATTACTAATATCCTTTGTATATCCAAAAAAATAAAATAAATTTTCTTTATTTTATGTATGACTTTCATAATAATGGGTTTAAAAGTTGTTACCATTCATATTCCATGTGATAACTTGAAAAGTCTCTATTATTGAATGCCTTTGAATTTAAAAAAAAAAATGGTTGATGGACGCATTGGAAAATGAAAAGCCTCATGTGTGTGAATTATAATAACATTAATTGCTAAACCTATTATAAGATAGTTGTTTCACTTGAAGTAAATGGTCATTATGAATAAGTGGAGCTTCTTTGGGATTTTAACATTTTGTAAATGCAAGTAATACACATCAGATGTGGTTTACTTTTCCAACGTTATTCATTAATTTTTTTGAATTCCAATGGATGCAAAACGACACTCTTCAATTTTAACGAAAACAAAGTCCAACATACATCCATATGACAATAGTCTTGAAACTGGAAACACTTAGAATAATTACGGAAAAGATTCATAAGATTAAACGGTTTAAAGATCTGACAATGGAAATCTATGATTGAAGCAATCAAGCAAATATAATCTATTATACTCAACATAGAACAGTAAAAATGGAATATAAGAAAACAATAGCCAATAAATATATAAATTATGAAGAAAAAAAATTCCCTCTCATTCCCTTTTTATAGTATAAGGAAAAATAATAATAAATAAAACTCTACTTTATATCTACATTCAGTCATCTACATAAAGTAAATTAAAATCTTAACTTAAAATAATGATACAAAACGGAAAACAAATTCGCACAAGAAACTTTTTAAGAAATACTTAAGATAAATATTTTAAATGTATATATATATATATATATATAGTATAAATTAAAAGAGAAAAACAATATTTTTTAAAAGTATGTATAATTAATTATATTATCATGTTGAATTTTAAATTTTAAAATTAAATATATTAGAAAGAAATCAAACTTTTATTCTTTTGATGTAAGAGTGTAATTAACACAATTTCCTATGTCGTGAATGATTACCTAGAAGCTATTACTTGGAGAATGTGCCTAGACTTCTATGCATGTTTCCCTTTATTTTTTGCATAGAAAATTGTTAAGCCTATTAATTTATTATTATGTCTATTGGGAGGGAAAATATTTAATACTTAAAATTTAAACTTTCTAAATTTGAATTTTGAACTTGAGAGGTGAGAAAAGATTCAGCATTTAATATTGCCTACTACTTTTTGCATGGGAAATTATTAAGCATATTAATGATAGTTATTACTATATCTATTGGGCTTAATTATTATACATATTAGAATTAATTATAAAACTGGAAAAAGGATATGTATAAAATAAATTTAATTTTAATAAAAAATTATGAATTAAACGAAAAAATATTTAAAATTGTAAAAATATAATTTAAAATAAAGTAAATTAAATTCTTAGCTTAAAATAATGATACAAAAAGGAAAATAAATTCGTACAAGAAACTTTTTAATAAATACTTAATATAAATATTTTTATATATATATATATATAATATAAATTAAAAGAGAAAAAATTATTTTTAAAAAGTATGTATAATTAATTCTATTATCATGTTGAATTTTAAATTTTAAAATTAAATATATTAGAAAGAAATCAAACTTTCATTCTTTTGATGTAAGAGTGTAATTAACACAATTTTCTATGTCGTGAATGATTACCTAGAAGCTATTTTTGAAGAATGTGCCTAGACTTCTATGCATGTTTCCCTTTATTTTTCGCATAGAAAATTGCAAAGCCTATTAATTCATTATTATGTCTACAGGGAGGAAAATATTTAATACTTAAAATTTAAACTTTCTAAATTTGAATTTTGAACTTGAGAGGTGGGAAAAGATTCAGCATTTAATATTGAGCATATTAATGATAGTTATTATTATGTCTATTGGGCTTAATTATTATACCTATTAGAATTAATTATAAAACAGGAAAAAAGATATGTATAAAATAAATTTAATTTTAATAAAAAATTATTAATTTAACGGAAAAAATATTTAAAATTATAAAAATATAATTTAAAATAAAGTAAATTAAAATTTTAACTTAAAGTAATGATACAAAAATGAAAAAAAATTCGTACAAGAAACTTTTAAAAAAATACTTAAGATAAATATTTTAAATGGCCTATTAATAATATTTATTATTATATCTATTGGGGTGACACAAAGAAAAAATTTTTTAAAATTTAT